>NW_026783374.1:0-232589 GCF_949774975.1 Lagenorhynchus albirostris | reverse complement strand
CACGAGTGGCCTCTCCTTGAGCCATTACATCAACTCGTGTGACTTGAGGGAAGGAAGGACCGAAGCACAATTTGTTCCTAAGGAGGATGGTATAGACTCAGTCACGTCCCCCCAAATTCACATGCTGAATCCCTAACCCCCAGGACCCCAGGATGTGGCTGTATTTGGAGATGGGATTTTTAAAGAGGTGATCAAGGTAAAAATGAGGTCACTAGGGTGGATCCTAATCCAATAGGATTGATGTCCTACAAGAAGAGATTAGGACACAGATAAGCACAGGGGGAGACCATGTGAGGACCTGGGGAGAAGATGGCTGTCTAAGCACCAAGGAGAGAGGCCTCAGCAGAAGCCAGTGTGCACACACCTTGATCTCTGACAGCATCCAGGACTGGGAGATAGGTCTGTTATCCAAGCTGCCCTGTCTCTGCTATTTGTTACGGCGGTGCTGAGCAGACTCACACGCAGCGTAGCTCAGGGCTCAGACTGGACAGAGCCCACTCTCCATCCCCCTGTATGTGAGTTACAGGAACCCCAGGAACCGAGGAGGGGGTCCCTGAGGAGAGGCACAAGATAGAAGCTGCTAGGCATTAACATGGCCGCATTCATGTTAAACGTGCCTGAACTACATTCACACGAGATGGTTTTGTCCTGTATGTACATCGGCACCTTCAGTCTGAACTGCAGATCTTTGGCTCCACCAGCTCCACTGAGAGCATTAGCTTCCCTGCTGTGGACCGTCTCCTATAGGATTTCCAGAACCACAAAGCATCAAAGCTTCACAGGCCCCAGAGTCTGTGCACTACCGTCCAGGTGACCCTCACAGCAGGGCCGCACAGCTGCCCATCAGAACCCATTTCCCTTTTTCCTGTTCACAGCTACCCTGCACCTCCCAGCCTTCCCACCCCTTACAGATGGGGTGCAGTGTCTCATGTTAGCAAGGGGAAGGGGTGGAGGTGGTGAGGGCCTTGGCCAGCCTGCATCCTAGGATGCAGGGCATGATGCCCACCTGGTCACCCCACCCTGCTGGTTGGAGCCCTCACCTGGAAGCACGGAGGAGAAGCAACGGGGACAGAGCCTGGGACCTGACACCCACCTGCCCTGGACTCTCACAAGAAACGGACAGAGACATCTTGAACTTCAGCCCAGTTTTGGGAGACACTTTGTTCCAGCAACAAACTTTGCCTTAAAAGCCAAGGTGCTTTACAAACCCCTCCCCAGCTGTCACAGAAAGTCAGGCTTCATCTCATCACACTTTTCTCAAACCCCAGCTCACGCTGAGACCTCCTCTTAAGTGATGGTGCTTCAGAGCAGCCCCTTTAAAAGATCCCTGGAGTTCAGCTCTCCCAGCCCTGTCTTCAGTTTAAGGAGGAACTTTCCTTGACAACCTTGACAAACCTGCTCAGTTGCCTTGACAACCAAGCTTTGCAATCTCCCAAACTCTTCTCCTTCAAACATTCCTATTCGAGGCTGGATGAGCCTAAAGTGACAGTGCTGTCATCACGTGCCAGAAACCGATTCCCCCAGGCCCGTAGTTATTGGTCACATGATGCTATTGATGATGAGATCCCGGAAGAGCCAGCTTTGCAACATAACCACTTCTGGACTCGGCACTGGGTCCCTTTCCACGGACAGAGTGGAGTGGCTGTTTCCACGGGCCCCGTGGTGGAAGAGCTCACCTAATGCAGCCAGGACTTCATCCTTTACAGGTGATTCCAGGGTCCTCATTCTCCCCAGACCACCACGGCCCCACGTTCACCACCTACATGGCTACTGTCTTTGCCAGTCCATAAGGGACCTTGGTAATCTCCTAAAAGAGTGTTATTTTATACACAGGTAATGGGTTGAATGCTGGCCCCAAAACATGTGCCCCCCCCCAGAACACGTGAACAGGACCATATCTGGGAAAAGGATCTTTGTATATGTAGTTAAGGATCTAGAGGTGAGGTCATCTTGGGTTAGGGTGACCCTCAATCCAACTGAGAGTCCTTATGAGACACAAAAGAGGAGAAACACAGACATAGAGGAGAAACCACGTGAAGACAGAGACAGAGATGGGAGGGATGCAGCCACAAGCCTGGGGACGCCTGGAGACCCCAGAAGCTGGAAAAGGCAGGAAGAACCCTATCCTGGAGCCTCTGGAGAGACTTCCGTCCTGCAACACCTTGATCTCAGATGTCTGGTCTCCAAGACTGGGGGAGGATGAATTCCTGTTGTTCTAAACCACCCAGCTTGTGGTCATTTTTTAGAGAAGCCACAGAACGGTCACACAGACCCTGCTCTGCAGGATCCTGGAAGTGCGGGTCTCATTAAAGGCCGACAGAGGCTGGATTGCAGAACCCATAGAGTCAGCATTGGGCCCCAGAAATCCTAAAGCAGCGGCTGGACACCAGAATGTTGAGGGGTCAGTCGGCAGCCCATCCCTAAGGGTGCCGGCTGCACACGGCCTCCCCAGGTTTTTTCTTTTCCTTTTTTTTTTTTTTTTTTTTTTGCGGTACGCGGGCCTCTCACTGTTGCAGCCTCTCCCGTTGCAGAGCACAGGCTCCGGACGCACACGCTCAGCAGCCATGGCTCACGGGCCCAGCCGCTCTGCAGCATGTGGGATCCTCCCGGTCCGGGTCACGAACCCGTGTCCCCTGCATCGGCAGGCGGACTCTCAACCACTGAGCCACCAGGGAAGCCCCCTCCCCAGGTTTTTACGCCTGTACATGTTGGGGATAAGTATTTCCATCCTGATTCAGGACCTCTGAGGTCACCGTTCACGTTGCTAATTAAGAACCCACTAGTTACACAGATGAAAACCCTATCAGAACACTTGCCCCAGTGATAAACAATTCTGACCAACAGACGTGGGGAATCGTCTCGCATGCAGCCAGAAGCCCCCCGCTGCAAGGAGCGTTCTCATTGCAGGGCTGGGGGACGGTGCCGAGGCGTCTGTGAGTAAACGTGAGCTGAGCCCCAGGCCAGCTGCTGCTGAACTGTTCCCACCCTTCCCAGGTAAAACACCTGAATGTGTGCAAGGACTTGAAAGCCTAGAGGAAAGGGCTTGGAGCCACCCCAGCCACAGCACGCAGGCCGAGTTGGTGCCTGCAGGCCAGCCAGGATGGTCCTGGTCCCGGGCGCTCTTCTGGAAGCTTTCCATTTCCCTGCCTGAGGAACCCCTCCTGTCCAGGCCCCCACTGCTTTTCTCCTTCCTCACCTCTGCCCGGGGAGAAATTCCAGCGGCAGGTATGGGTGACACATCCTCTTCTTTAGCAGGTGGCAGCCCGGCAACTCCTGCAGAAAGTCCAGCAGAGCCCCACTCACACCGGGCCACCCACAGAGCCGTGGGCCCTACTCCCTCCCACCAGCCCAGCCCCGAGACTGCTGACGGAGCAGAGAATATGGCGTCAGGCACAGCTGCAGGGGCTCTTGCTGCCTGGAGCGGTGTTTATATTGGTCTCAACCCAGGCACACCTGGGGACGGCTGGTGGGCCGGGTCAGGCTGCCCAGGTCAGCCAATCCTCTCCCTCAGGGGCTCATAGCTGCAGAAAATGGACCTTGATGCACTGGCCAGGTCCAAGGAAGAGGTGTGGGGTCCTGAGAGTCAGGATAGACACGGGGCTGCAGCCCTGCTTGTTTTCTCATCGTTTTCTCTGGTCCATGAGTGGGAGACAACTTCAAGACCCTCTCCTAATGAAAGGAACCCAGGAGTCAGGGAGAGGAGGGGTGGTGGGTGGAGACAGAGGCCTGGTGCCCCAGCTGCAGTGGAAGCCTCTGGAAGACCCGGTGGAAGGAGGCCGCACAGAGTGAAGCCCAGGGTCACAGACCTGTTGGAGCTGCTGTTTGTTAGTTCAGGTCCTGCTCTGAGGTGCTCAGGGTCAGCTCTGAGCGACAGGTGAGCTGGGGGTGCTCTGCAATGAGGGCTACATGCACGGTTCCTGGGTGCCCAGCCTTGCTGGGTGCCTGCCCAGGTGAGCTCCATATCCAGGGAGGGGCCTGACCATGAGAGCCCTGTGTGCTGGGCGTAGGGCATGTGTATGAGCACCCTATCTGTGCAGCCAGCACAGAGTGGCTTAGCAACTTCCCTGTGGACAGTGCTGGGATGAAATGAGAACCAGGAGATGCCACGGGCCCCCTGAACCCATCCATCCAGAGTGATGAGGTGAGTAGGCGGGTGCTGGCCACTGGGCTGCGTGAGAAAGGCCCCACGGGTACCTCTTATGTCTTCCACCTGACACCACGGAGGCCTCCCCAGGACAGAGCAGACAGCCTGCCTGGGGCAGGTGGGAGCTCCTGGTGACGCTGCAGGGGACATGAGAGGGATGGACCAGGCAGGAGGGGGTGGGAGCCCAGGCAGAGCCATGGGGCTCGGGGCCGAGGGGGCCTTTCTGGGTCTGAGCTGAGAGTGGACGTGCAGGTGGTGAGTGTGATCCAGGAAAGCTGCCCTGGTGACGTGAGGTTGATCCTGCTTCAGTGACAAGCTTCCGGGTGATCCCAGAACAGGACAGTGAGACGGATCCTGTTAGAAGAAGGTAAGTGAATCCCCCCAAGAGGAGGCTCTGTGAGCTGGCCCCGGGGGGGTGAAGGGAACAGGCGTGGAAGCTGTGGGGAGTGGGCAGTCCCCCTGGGCGGGCGGCGGGTGCAGACCCCACCCCGTGTCCCACAGCTGTGCTTCCGGCTGGATTACTTGGCTTCTCGGAGCCTCAGCTTCCTGGTCTGCTCGTGGGGTGATGGTAGCATGGACTGACTAGTAATTTGCTCAGAACAGGGTAGGAAGGGGTCTAGTGGAAATTCCACAGAACACCGTCAGTATGGGAATCGCAGGCCCTGTTTCCCGCAGGTCTGTCTTCAGGATCGGGAAAGCAAAGCCGAGCAGACTTGCAGCAGAGCCTGAGGACGGGCTCCATTTGGTGGGTCCCCCCGTTTCCCGAATCTCGGAAGGAGCAGCTCCAGCGGGCAGTGGCAGGTTCATCCCACACCTGGGAGCATCCAGACCTCAAGGCCCAGCAGCCCCCGAGCCCTGTGTCTGGGCCCCCGGGAGGCAGACGGGACAGGCCGGCGTCCTCCTCGGCCCTCTTCCTGCCCAGAACATTCGGGGTCCAGGCCCTCATTAGGGAGAAGCAGGAATGGGGCTGTCCCATGTGGGAAGAGGACATGGAGCGGCTTGTGAACGTGAACGTCCACACCGGGAATGTGGGTCTGTGGGACGCGGGCACCGGGAGGGGCAGGCGGTGGGCCTGAGGAAGCAGGGCGGGGCCGGGGTTCGGGGGGGGGAGGTACGAGCTTCGCCTGTGCCGGGCCTCAGACTCCACGGGGCTTCCCTCCCCTGGTCACTGGGCAGGAGGGGCCGAGCAGCGTTGGTGGAGGGACCCCTCGCGTCCCCAGGCCCTGGCAGCATCAGCCCTCCAGGCTCTGGGTCAGGGAGCCTGAGGGGTGCAGGTCCAGCTGTGCCCACAGGGAGGCCTGGAGGGGTCGGGCGGGAAGCACGGGTGTGGTCTCGCCTGTGCAGGAGCTCCCAAGCCAGTGTCCAGTGGGAGCCCTCACCTCGCACGTGGGTTTCAAGTTCACAGCTCAGATCACCTTCTAGCCGTTTGGTTTGTTTTCTAGACACCAAGTTCTAATATCTCCTATGTCCCCTGCCCGTGAAAAGGCACCTCTCACCTGGCACCAGGTGCTGCCTCTGGTCCCCCCTGACTGGACGCCCAGCAGCCAGTGTCACCACGTCACGACTGTCAGGGGGTGTCAGGCGTGGGGGGACGAGAGCACACAGTCCAGGCCCATGAGGCGCCATGCCGTCCACGGAGCCGGTGCTGTGGCTGTAGGCGTTCCCTCCCCACGCCGCGGGCAGAGACCACCGTCCCCTTACAGACTGTTACCAGGTGAAGTCATGTGGACCCTGCTCGGGACCCAGCCGAGAGGCGCTCTGCCTCAGCGGGGAAGGTTTCCTTTTCCCACGTGGGTTCAAGTAGGCAAATAACAGAACCAAAGCCGAGACCAACACAGCACAGGCTCTACTCAGTGGCCAAAGAATGGAGAAGCGGGAACTGAGTTCACAGATCACCTTCTCGCCCTCCTGGAGAGAGAGGTTTAATTTTAAAGAGTAAAGACAAAGGGAGGAGGAGGGAGGCTAGTGATGGGATGAAGAAGCCTTCTGGGGAAGGGGCGGGGCTTCTTCCAAGGCGCTGGGGTACCACCTCCTTTTACCCGTTTCTGGTCCTTCATGTCCAGCCATCACCGCCGGTGGGTGTGTCACTTAATATGCTGATATAGTAAATTCAACATGTGATGAGACTCAGGGTCAGTTGGAGGTCACATTCGTTGCCATCTTGGTCCCAGCTGGGTCCATCTCTTTGTTTGTTTGTAGCTTCCTTTCTTATCTCTGGACCCCTTAACTTAAATACTTAGGGGAACTCCTGCTGAAGGTGGGGGTGCAGAACAGCCCTGTGAAAAGTGGGTACACGGGTCCTGAGCAGAGCCTGGAGCAGCTCTGACAACAACAGGAGGCTGAGACGGGCGGCCGGTCTGACGCCCACAGTGGGGCCTGTGGTCGACATGCGGAGGGGGTCAGCCGGGGGCACATGTCAGGGAAGGTTCTCAGTGTTTACACAGAAGATGTGAACGTGGGCCCAGATGCACAGCTGCCTGCACACGCTGCTACAGAAACCGCTGATTCTTTCTTGAGAAAACTGCTGGGCGGTCATTCAGGCAACAGGGCAAACAGCTTGCTCTGGAGGCTCTTGTGGGGAAGTGGGGACTTAGCAACAGGGGCTCAGCCTGCGTAACCCCAGAAGCCCTCCCAGGACAGCCCCAGAACCACTTCTGGAATGGCAAGGAGAAGTGGGTCTTCCACCTACTAGGCGTGGTGGAGAGGGCTGGGGTCTACAGGGCCGCCCTCACCTTCAGGGACTGGCTGGGAGGCTAACAGGACCCAACATATGCTTGTGGCTTGTGCCCTCACAGGTGATATGGGTTACAGCACGCAGTAGGCATTACCTCGAGGCAAGTGCGCACGCTGAGCATCCCGTTAGTGAAACAGCATGGTAGCATGCTTTCTCCTTGAGAAGGGTGACTTCAGGTACGAGGTCCTCGAAGAATTCTAAGCAGAGTGTTTTATCATGGCAGCTCACACGAGGGCCATGACAAAGACTTCCATGTCACATCAGACTAGCCAGAAATGTGGTCCTGAAGGCTATTCGTGGACTATGGAAATGTAGCTCTCCTTAAGGAACGTGCGGTGTGTTGCCCATCACTCGGCATATGCAGAGGGCCTCCGAGGGACCGACCTATGGGCCTTGATGACGGTCAGCAGGCCCACAGGGGTCTGGAGGTACTCAGTGATCCTGGAAGGAAATGATGCACATCAGAGGGGCCTAGGAGTCCTGAAAAGGGTACTTCCTTTAAAATAAAGAGGAACAGCGACTAACACTTCATGGAAACAGCTGCATGTCTCCCTTTCTGTACGGATACTCAAGGCCTTTCCTCGAGGCAAGTACTCACGTTGCGTTTCCCTTTAGCAATAGAGCATGGCAGGCTGAGCTCCACCCCGGCCATAGAAGCATCCGCTTTAGATAGAGGAAACTCATTTTCTTCCCAGAACCAGGCCTACAGTGGCTAGTGGTCTGTCAACAGCAGTGAATTTCAGGTCCCTCAAGGCACCATGCATGGCGCTTTCAAAATGGGAAAGCAAGGCTACTTCCATCAGTCCCCCTTTTCCATGGGCACAAGCAGCATACATCCCTGTGCTTTCTGACAAGTCAAAAGGGACACAGGGCTTCCCTGGTGGCGCAGTGGTTGAGAGTCTGCCTGCCGATGCAGGGGACACGGGTTCGTGCCCCGGTCTGGGAAGATCCCACATGCCGCGGAGCTGCTGCGCCCGTGAGCCATGGCCGCTGGCCTGCGCGTCCAGAGCCTGTGCTCCGCAACGGGAGAGGCCACAACAGTGAGAGGCCCGCGTACCGCAAAAAAAAAAAAAAAAAGGGACACAGGTTACCACTGTTTCCTTCCCCGTATCAACTCCTCGAAGCAGAGTGTTCTGCATCTACTTAACTGCCTCAACCAAGGTACACCCTAGCTAGGCTTCCAGGCCTGTGGCTCTTTAAAAGCCTGCAGTGTTACATGAAGAACTGGGTTTTAGATGCAGTAGGAACGCAAGACGACTTTCTCCTGGAGGCAGGGTGACTTCAGGCAGGAGGTCCTACATGGAATGCGAAGCCAAGGGTTTCTCTCAGTGCAGCTCAGACTAGGGCAATGACTCAGCCTTCCCTGGCATGTTGGACGTGCTAGACCAGTGTTGGTGACACTCTGGGAGAGCTGGGGATTTCAAGATGACCCAAGAAGGACTCCAGGGTGTTGCCCTACACACGGCATATACAGACTGGCTGTGAAGGGCCACGGGCCTGGAAGTTGCTTAGCAGGCCCAGGGGGAAATGGGGCGACTTACTGTTCCTGCCGGGAGTAGGGTGCCCACGCTGGGCTCCTAGGTGTCCTGAAAAGTGTACTGCAGTTAAGATAATGCAGAGCAGCGGTTTCGGCCTCATGGAAACTGCTGTACGACTCGGCTTCTGCACGGAAATTCAGGGCCTTACCTTGAGGCAAGTGCTCATGCTGAGTGTCCCAGTTGTGATGCAGCATGGTAGGATGCTGAATTCCTCCTCGAGCAGAGTGACTTCAGGTACGAGGTCCTCGAAGAATTCTGAGCAGAGTGTTGTCCCATGACAGCTCAGATGATGGCCATGATGAAGACTTCCATGGCAGGTCGGACTGGCCAGAAATGTGGCCCTGAAGGATGTTCGCAGGCTATGGGAATGTAGCTCTCCTTAAGGAACGTGCAGTGTGTTTCCCATCACTCAGCATACGCAGGGGGACTCTGAGCGACCGACCTATGGGCCTCGATGTTGCTCAGCAGGCCCACAGCGGTCTGGAGGTACTCAGTGATCTTTAAGGGAAAAGGATGCACACCCGAGGGCCCTAGGAGTCCTAAAAAGGGTAGTTCCCCTAAAATACAGCAGACAGCGAGTAAGACCTCATGGAAACAGCGGCACGCCTCCCTTTCTGCACGGCTACTCAGGGCCTTTCCTCGAGGCACATACTCACGATGTTTCCCTTTAGCTGTAGAGCATGGCAGGCTGAGCTCCACCCCGGCCATGGAAGCACCCGGTTTAGCTAGAGGAAACATTACCTTCCCAGAACCATGCCTAAAATGGCTAGAGGCCTGTCAACAGCAGAAATTTCAGGTAGCATCAAGGCAGCATGAATGGAGCTTTCAAAATGGGAAAGCAAGGCTAGTTCCATCAGGCCCCCATTTCCATGGGCACACGCAGCACACATCCTTGTGGTTTCTAACAAGTCAAAAGAGACACAGGTTACCCAGGGGTTCCTTCCCTGAATCAACTCCTCGAAGCAGGGTATTCTGCATCTAGCGAACTGTATCAACCAAGGAACACCCTAGCTAGGCCTCCGGGCCTGTGGCTCTTCAAAAGCCTGGAGTGTTACACGAAGAACTAGGCTTTAGACAGAGTTGGAAGCAAGCCGACTTTCTCCTGGAGGCAGGGTGAATTCAGACAAGAGATCCTAGATGGAATGCAAATCCAAGGGTTTTTGTCAGTTCAGCTCAGACTAGGGCAATGAGTCAGACTTCCACGGCATGCTGGACGTACCAGAACAGTGTTCGTGAACCTGTGGGAGTACTGGGGATCTCAAGCTGTCCCAAGAAAGAGTGCAAGCTGTTGCCCTACACGCAACATACACAGAGTGACTCCGAAGGGCTACGGGACTGGATGTTGCTTAACTGGCCCAGGGAGGCCTGTGGGTACTCAGGCTTCTGGCCGGGAATATGGTGCCGACCCGAGTCTCTTAGGTATCCTAAAAAGGGTACTGCGCTTAAGATAATGCAGAGCAGCAGCTGCAGCCTGATGGAAACTGCTGCACGCCTCCGCTTCTGCAGGGCAATACGGGGCATTACCTACAGGCAAGTGTTCTTGCTGAGTTTCCCGTTAGCGACACAGCATGGTAGGATGGTAAATTTCTCCTCGAGCAGAGTGACTTCAGGTACAAAGTCCTCGAAGAATTGTAAACAGGTTTTCTCACGGCAGCTCCCCTTAAGTTAGGTGCAGTGTGTTGCCCATCACTCGATAAACAGAGGGCCTCCGAGGTTCCGACCTATGGGCCTCGATATTGCTCAGCAGCCCCACAGGGATCTGGAGGTACTCAGTAATCTTGGAGGGAAAATTATGCAAACCCGAGGGGCCCAGGAGTCCTAAAAAGGGTACTCCCGATGAAATAAAGCAGAACAGCGACTAAGACTTCATGGAAACAGTTGTGTGCCTCCCTTTCTGCATGGATACTCAGGGCCATACCTCGAGGCAAGTACTCACATTGAATTTCCCTTTAGCTCTAGAGCGTGGCAGGCTGAGCTCCACACCGGTCATAGAAGCACCTGGTTTAGATACAGGAAACTCATGTTCTTCTCATAGCCAGGCGTATAGTGGCTAGAGTCCTGTCCACAGCAGTGAATTTCACGTAGCTTTAAGGCAGCATGAATAGAGCTTTCAAAATGGGAAAGCAAGGTTAGTTCCATCAGGACACCATTTCCATGAGCACACGCACCATACAACCCTGTGCTTCACAACAAGTCAAAAGGGACAGAGGGGGGCTTCCCTGGTGGCGCAGTGGTTGAGAGTCCGCCTGCCGATGCAGGGGACGTGGGTTCGTGCCCCGGTCCAGGAAGATCCCACATGCCGCGGAGCGGCTGGGCCCGTGAGCCATGGCCGATAAGCCTGTGCGTCCGGAGCCTGTGCTCCGCAACGGGAGAGGCCACAACAGTGAGAGGCCCGCGTACAGCAAAAAAAAAAAAAAAAAAAAAAAAAAAGTGACAGAGGTTGCCAAGTGGTTCCTTCCCTGAATCAAATCAAATCCTCTAAGCAGGGTGTTCGGCATGTAGTGAACTGCCTCAACCAAGGTATGCCCTAGCTAGGCCTCCGGGGCTGTGCCTCTTCAAAAGCATGCAATGTGACACAAAGAACTGGGCTTTCGTGGCAGTCAGAACGCAAGCCGACTTTCTCCAGGAGGCAGGGTACTTCAGGCAGGAGGTCCTAGATGGAAAGCGAAGCCGAGAGTGTTTCCCAGTGCAGCTCAGACTAGGCCAATGAGTCAGACTTCCCCGGCACGTTGGACGTGCTAGAACAGTGTTTGTAAACCTATGAGAGTGCTGGGGATTTCAAGCTGTCCCAAGCAGGAGTGGAGTGTGTTGCCCTACGCTCGGCATACACAGAGTGGCTCCGAAGGGCAACGGGCATGGAAGTTATTTCGCAGGCCCAGGGGGGCCTAGGGGTACTCAGTGTTCCTGCGGGGAATACGGTGCCCACGCGAGACTCCTAGGTGTCCTGAAAACCGTACTGCCGTTAAGATAATGCAGAGTAGCAGCTACGGCCTTATGGAAACTGCTGCACACCTCCACTTCTGCTCGGCAATTCAGGGCCTTACCTTAAGGCAAGCACATCGCTGAGTATCCCGTTAGTGACACAGCATGGTAGGATGCTGAATTTCTCCTAGAGCAGGGTAACTTCAGGTATGAGGTCCTAGAAGAATTGTAAGCAGAATATATCCCCATGGAAGCTCCGATGACGGCCATGATGAAGAATTACATGGCACGTCGGACTAGCCAGAAATGTGGTCCTGAGGCTGTTCGAGGGCTTTGGAAATGTAGCTCTCCTTAAGGAACGTACAGTGTGTTGCCGATCGCTCGGCATACAGAGAGGGCCTCCAAGGGACCAACCTATGGGCCTAGATGTTGCTCAGCAGGAACACAGGGGTCTGGAGGTACTCAGTAGTCCGGGAGGGAAATGATGCATGCCCGAGGCACCTAGGAGTCCTGAAAAGGGTACTTCCTTTAAAATAAAGCAGAACGGCAACTAAGACCTCATGGAAACAGCTGCACGCCTCCCTTTCTGTACGGATACTCTAGGCCTTTCTTTGAGGCAGGTACTCACGTGGAGTTTCCGTTTAGCTCTAGAGCATGGCAGGCTGAGCTCTACACCGGCCATGGAAGCACCTGGTTTAGATAGAGGAAACTCATTTTCTTCCCAGAGCCAGGCCTATACTGGCTACAGGCCTGTCAACAAAAGTGAATTTTAAGTAGCTTCAAGGCAGCATGAAAGGAGCTTTCAAAATGGGAAAGCAAGGCTAGTTCCGTCAGGCCACCATTTCCATGGGCACACTCAGCACACATCCTTGTGGTTTCTAAAAAGTCAAAAGAGACACACGTTACCCAGTGGTTGCTTCCCTGAATCAACTCCTCGAAGCAGGGTGTTCTGCATCTAGCAAACTGCCTCAACCAAGGTACGCCATAGCTAGGCCTCGGGCCTGTGGCTCTTTAAAAGCCTGCAGCGTTACACGAACACCTGCGCTTTAGTGGCAGTCAGAACGCAAGCCGACTTTCTGCTGGAGGGAGGATGACTTCAGGCACGAGGTCCTAGATGGAATGCGAAGCCGAGGGATTTTCTCAGTGCAGCTCAGACTAGGGCAATGAGTCAGACTTCCCTGGCATGTTGGATTTTCTAGAACCGTGTTTGTGGAACTCTGGGAGTGCTGGGGATTTCAAGTTGTCCCATGAAGGAGTGCAGTGTGTTGCCCTATAATCGGCATACATAGCCTGGCTTTAGTGGCAGTCGGAACGCAAGGCGACTTTTTCCTGGAGGCATGGTGGCTTCAGGCAGGAGGTTCTAGATGGAATTCGAAGCCGAGGGTTTTTCTCAGTGCAGCTCAGACTAGGGCTATGAGTCAGACTTCCAGGGCATGTTGGACGAGCTAGAACCGTGTTCGTGAACCTGTGAGAGTGCTGGGGATTTCAACCTGTCCCAGGAAGGAGTGCAGTGTGCTGCCCTGTACGTGGCATACACAGGGTGGCTCCAAAGGGCTACGGGCCTGCAAGTGGCTTAGCAGGCCCAGGGGGGGCCTGGGGCGACTCACTGTTCCTGCCGGGAACAGGATGCCCACGTGAAACTCCTAGGTGTCCTGAAAAGCGTACTGCTGTTAAGATAATGCACAGCAGAGCTAAAGCCTCAGGGAAACTGCTGCACGCCTCCGCTTCTGCACGGAAATTCAAGGATTAACCTACAGGCAAGTGCTCACGCTGAGTGTCCCGTTAGTGACACAGCATGGTAGGATGGTGAATTTCTTCTCGATCAGAGAGATTTCAGGTACGAGGTCCTCGAAGAATTGTAAGCAGAATGCTTTCCCATGGCAGCTCCGACAATGGCCTTGACGAAGTCTTCCATGGCACGTCGGACTGGCAAGAAATACGGTCCTGAGGCTTTTTGAGGGCTCTGGAAATGTACTTCTCCTTATGGAACATGCAGTGTGTTGCCCATAACCCGACATACACAGAGGGTCTCCGAGGGACCGACCTATGGGCCTTGATGTTACTCAGCAGGCCCACAGGGGTCTGGAGCTACTCAGTGATCCTGGAGGGAAATGATGCACACCCGAGGGGCCTAGTAGTCCTGAAAAGGGTACTTCCTTTAAAATACAGCAGAACAGCGACTAAGACCTCATGGAAACAGCTGCATGCCTCCCTTTCTGTAGGAATACTCAGGGACTTACCTCAGGCAAGTACTCACGTTGCGTTTCCCTTTATATCTAGAGAATGGCAGGATGAGCTCCACCCTGGCCATGGAAGCACCAAGTTTAGCTAGAGAAAACTTATTTTCTTCCCAGAGCCAGGCATACAGTGGCTAGAGGCCAGTCAACAGCGGTGAATTTCAGGTCGCTTCAAGGCAGCACGAATGGAGCTTTCACAATGGGAAAGCAAGGCTAGATCCATCAGGCCCCCATTTCCATGGGCACATGCAGCACACATCCATGTGGTTTCTAACAAGTCAAAAGAGACACAGGTTACCCAGGGGTTCCTTCCCTGAATCAACTCCTCGAAGGAGGGTGTTCTGCATCTAGCCAACTGCCTCAACCAAAGTACGCCCTAGCTACGTCTCCGGGCCTGCGGCTCTTCAAAGCCTGCAGTTTTACATGAAGAACTGGGCTTTGGTGGCATTCGGAACAAAAGCCGACTTTCTCCTGGAGGCAGGGTGACTTCAGGCAGGAGATCCTAGATGCAATGCAAAGCCGAGGGTTTTCTCAGTGTAACTCAGACTAAGGCAATGAATCCGACTTCAGCGTCATGTTGGACGTGCTAGAACAGTGTTCACGGAATTCTGGGAGTGCTGGGGATTTCATGCTGTCTCAGGAAGGAGTGCAGTGTGTTGCCCTATACTCGGCATACACAGTGTGGCTCCGAAAGTGTACGGGCCTGGAAGTTGCTTAACTGGCCCAGTGGGGCCTGGAGGGACTCACTGTTGCTGCTGGGAATAGCGTGCCCACGCGAGGCGCCTAGGTGTCCTGAAAAGCGTACTGCCATTAAGATAATGTGGAGCAGTGTCTTCGGCGTCATGTAAACTCCTGCATGCCTTGGCTTCTGCACGGCAATTCAGGGCCTTACCTTGAGGCCAGTGCTCACACTGAGTGTCCCGTTAGCAACACAGCATAGTAGGAGGGTGAATTTCTCCTCGAGTGGAGTGACTTCAAGTACGAGGTCCTGGAAGAATTGTAAGCAAAATGTTTTCCCATGGCAGCTCAGACGACGGCCATGACGAAGACTTCCATGACACGTTGCACTGACCAGAAATGTGGTCCTGAGGCAGTTCGAGGGCTCTGAAAATGTAGCTCTCCTTAAGGAACGTGCAGAGATTTCCCCATCACTCGGCATACACAGAGGACCTCCGAGGGACCGACCTATGGGCCTCGATGTTACTCAGCAGGCCCACCGGGGTCTCCAGGTACTCAGTGATATTGGAGGGAAATGACACACACCTGAGGCACCTAGGAGTCCTGAAAAGGGTACTTCCTTTAAAATAACACAGAACGGCAACTAAGACCTCATGGAAACAGCTGCACACCTCCCTTTCTGTACGGATACTCTAGGTCTTTCTTTGAGGCAGGTATTCACGTTGAATTTCTGTTTAGCTCTAGAGCATGGCAGGCTGAGATCTACACCCGCCATGGAAACACCTGGTTTAGATAGAGGAAACTCATTTTCTTCCCAGAGCCAGGCCTATAGTGTCTAGAGGCCTGTCAACAAAAGTGAATTTTAAGTAGCTTCAAGGCAGCATGAAAGGAGCTTTCGAAATGGGAAAGCAAGGCTAGTTCCATCAGGACCCCATTTCCATGGGCACACGCGACACACATCCCTGTGGTTTCTAACAAGTCAAAAGAGACACAGGGTACCCAGTGGTTCCTTCCCTGAATCAACTCCTCGAAGCAGGGTGTTCTAAAGCTAGCGAACTGCCTCAACCAAGGTACGCTGTAGCTAAGTCGATGGGCCTGTGGCTCTTTAAAAGCCTGCGGTGTTACACGAAGAACTGGGCTTTAGTGGCAGTCAGAACGCAAGCCGACTTTCTGCTGGAGGGAGGGTGACTTCAGGCACGAGGTCCTAGATGGAATGTGAAGCCGAGAGTTTTTCTCAGTGCAGCTCACACTAGGGCAATGAGTCAGACGTCCCTGGCATGTTGGACTTTCTAGAACGGTATACGTGGAACTCTGGGGGTGCTGGGGATTTCAAGTTGTCCCATGAAGGAGTGCAGTGTGTTGCCCTATAATCAGCATACATATTCTGGCTTTAGTGGCAGTCGGAACGGAAGCCGAGTTTTTCCTGGAGGCAGGGTGACTTCAGGCAGGAGATCCTAGATGGAATTCGAAGCCGAGGGTTTTTCTCAGTGCAGCTCAGACTAGGGCTATGAGGCAGACTTCCAGGGCATGTTGGACGAGCTAGAACCGGGTTTGTGAACCTGT
Source organism: Lagenorhynchus albirostris (assembly GCF_949774975.1). Classification (NCBI taxonomy): domain Eukaryota; kingdom Metazoa; phylum Chordata; class Mammalia; order Artiodactyla; family Delphinidae; genus Lagenorhynchus; species Lagenorhynchus albirostris. The sequence goes on along the minus strand of NW_026783374.1, from coordinate 216,773 downwards.
GAGAGTGCTGGGGATTTCAAGCTGTCCCATGAAGGGAAGTGTGTTGCCTTATACTCGGCATACACAGAGTGGCAGCGAAGGGCTACGGGCCTGGAAGTTGCTTAGCATGCCCAGGGGGGCCTGGGGCGACTCACTGTTCCTGCCGGGAACGGGGTGCCCACGTGAGGCTCCTAGGTGTCCTGAAAAGCGTACTGCTGTTAAGATAATGCACAGCAGAGCTACAGCCTCAGGGAAACTGCTGCATACCTCTGATTCTACACGGAAATTCAAGGACTTAACTACAGGCAAGTGCTCATGCTGAGTGTCCTGTTAGCGACACAGCATGGTCGGATGGTGAATTTCTTCTCGATCAGAGAGATTTCAGGTACGAGGTCCTCGAAGAATTGTAAGCAGAATGCTTTCCCATGGCAGCTCTGACGATGGCCTTGATGAAGTCTTCCACGGCACATTGGACTGGCCAGAAATATGGTCCTGAGGCTTTTCGAGGGCTCTGGAATATAGCTCTCCTTATGGAACATGCAGTGTGTTGCCCATAACTCGGCATACACAGAGGACCTCCGAGGGACCGACCTACGGGGCTTGATGTTACTCAGCAGGACCACAGGGGTCTGGAGCTACTCAGTGATCCTGGAGGGAAATGATGCACACCCGAGGGGCCTAGTAGTCCTGAAAAGGGTACTTCCTTTAAAATACAGCAGAACAGCGACTAAGACCTCATGGAAACAGCTGCATGCCTCCCTTTCTGTACGGATACTCAGGGCCTTTCCTCGAGGCAAGTACTCACATTGAGTTTCCCTTTATATCTAGAGAATGGCAGGATGAGCTCCACCCCGGCCATGGAAGCACGTGGTTTAGATAGAGGAAACCCATTTTCTTCCCAGAGCCAGGCCTACAGTGGCTAGAGGCCTGTCAACAGCAGTGAATTTCAGGTAGCTTCAAGGCAGCATGCATGGAGCTTTCAAAATGGGAAAGCAAGGCTAGTTCCATCAGGGCCTCATTTCCATGGGCACACGCAGCATCCATCCCTGTGGTTTCTAACAAGCCAAAAGAGACACAGGTTACCCAGGGGTTCCTTCCCTGAATCAACTCCTCGAAGCATGGTGTTCTGCATCTAGCAAACTGTCCCAAACAAGGTACACACTAGCTAAGCCTCCGGGCCTGTGGTTCTTCAAAACTTGCAGTATTACACAAAGAACTGGGCTTTAGTGACAGTAGAAACGCAAGCTGAGTTTCTCCTGGAGGCAGCATGACTTCAGGCAAGAGGTCCTAAATGGAATATGAAGCCGAGGAATTTTCTCAGTGCAGCTCAGACTAGGGCAATGTATCAGACTTCCCCGGCATTTTGGACATGCTAGAACGGTGTTCGTGAATTGCTGGGAGTGCTGGGGATTTCAAGCTGTCCCATGAAGGAGGGCAGTGTGTGGCCCTATATTCGGTATACACAGATGGCTCCGAAGGGCTACGGGCCTGGAAGTTGCTTAGCAGACCAAGGCGGGCCTGGCGGTACTCCGTGTTCCAGCTGGGAATAGGGTTCCCACGCGAGGTTGCTAGGTGTCCTGAAAAGCATACGGCCGTTCAGATAATGAAGAGCAGTGGCTACGACCTCATGGAAACTGCTGCACACCATTGCTTCTGCACGAACATTCAGGGCCTTACCTTGAGGCAACTGCTCACGCTGAGTGTCCCCTTAGCGACACAGCATGGTAGGATGCTGAATTTCTCCTCGAGCGGAGTGACTTCATGTACGAGTTCCTCGAAGAATTTTAAGCAGAATGTTTTACCATGGAAGCTCAGTCGATGGTTATGAAGAAGACTTCCACGGCACATCGCACTAGCCACAAAAGTGGTCTTGAGGCTGTTTGAGGGCTCTGGAAATGTAGCTCCCCTTAAGGAAAGTGCAGTGTGTTGACCATCACTCGGCATACACAGAGGGCCTCTGAGGGCCCAACCTATGGGTCTCAATGTTGCTCAGCAGGCCCACAGCGTTCTACAAGTACTCACTAATCCTGGAGGGAAATGATGCACACCCGATGGGCCCACGAGTCCTGAAAAGGGTACTTCATTTAAACTACAGCAGAACACCGACGAAGACCTCATGGAAACAGCTGCATGCCCCCTTTCTGTATGGATACTCAGGGTGATTCCTCGAGGCAAGTACTCACGTTGAGTTTCCCTTTATCTCTAGAGCATGGCAGGCTAAACTCTACCCGGGCCATGGAAGCACCTGGTTAACAGAGGAAACTCATTTTCTTCCCAGAGCCAGGCCTACAGTGGCTAGAGGCCTGTCAACAGCAGTGAATTTCAGGTCCTTCAAGGCAGCATGCATGGCACTTTGAAAATGTGAAAGCAAGGCTCTTTCCATCAGGCCCCCATTTCCATGGGCACATGCACCATACATCCCTGTGGTTTCTAACAAGTCAAAAGAGACACAGGTTACCCACTGTTTCATTCCCTGAATCAACTCCTCAAAGCACGGTGTTCTGCATCTAACAAACAGCCTCAACCAAGGTATGCCCTGGCTAGGCCTCCAGGCCTGTGGCTCTTCAAAAGCCTGCAGTTTTACACGAAGAACTGGGCTTTAGTGGCAGTACGAATGCAAGTCGACTTTCTCCTGGAGGCAGGGTGACTTCAGTCAGGAGGTCCTAGATGGAATGCGAAGCCGAGAGTTTTTCTCAGTGCAGCTCAGACTAGGGCAATGAGTCAGACTTCCAAGGCATGTTGGACCTGAAAAAAACGTGTTCATAAACCTGTGGGAGTATTGGGTAAATCAAGCTGTCCCAAAAAACAGTGCAGTGTGTTGCCCTACACACGGCATACACAGAATGACTCCGAAGAGCTACAAGCATGGATGTTGCTTAGCGACTAAAACCCTATTGCTGATCCAAAAAAGGCACTGATAATGTTCCTACGTCATGCCCTGACAGTGTCCCCAGCTAAGGGCATGACACAAGGCCTCACCAGGCCCTGTCACTCTCCCTAAGTCAGGCTCTGATGCTCTCCCTACCAGAAGCCCTGAAACTGGTTCTAAGTAAGGCCCTGGTACTCTCAGTGACTAAGGTCTTGACACTATCCCTAGTTGTTAACCTGACCCTGTCCCTAGCTAAAGTCCTGCCTCTTATGCTAACTGAAGCCCTTATGCTGTGCCTAACTCAGGCCCGGAATTTAGTCCCAAGGCTGTGACGCTGTCCATGAGGCCTAGAAGTTCGTCCTAAATCTGGCCGAGAATTGTCCCTAACTAATGCCCTAACACTATTCCTAACTCAGGCCCTGACACAGTACCTAACAGAGGCCCAGATGCTAGTCCTAACACAGGCCCTGACACTGCGTCTAACTAAGGCCCTGCTGCCATCAATATATAAAGTCCTGACATTATCCTGAGCTAAAATCCTGACCCATGTCTTACCAAGGTCCGGAAACTCTCCCAAGTAAGCCCTGATGCTGCCCTAAGTGACGCCCTGAGGCTGTCCCTATCAGAGACCCTGAGAATGTCTTTAACGAAGATCCAATGCTGATCCTACAGAGGCCCTTATACTACTCCTATGTCATGCCCTGACACTGTCCCTCACTCAGGCCCTAAAGATAGGCCTCACTTAGGCCCTGTTGCCGTACCTCAGTTAAGCTCTGACGCTGTCCCTACATCAAGTCCCGACACGTGTCCTGATTAAGGCCCTGACGCTGGTCCTAACTAAGGCCCTGATGCTCTCAATAACGAAGGTCTTCACGCTATCCCTAGCTCATTTCCTGACACTATCCCTGGCCTGGAATCTGACTCTGTCCCGAGCAAATTTCCTGCCTCTTATTCTCACAGAAGCCCTAATGCTCTAGTCCTAACTAAGGCCCAGACTAGTCCTAACTAAGGTCCTGACACTGTCTCTAACTAAGGACCGGAATCTGTCCCTAATATAGGACCTGCTGCCGGCAATAACTAAAATCTGGACACTATCCTGAGTTCAGAATCTGACCCATTTCTAACCAAGGTCCTGACACTCTCTCTAAGAAAGCCCTGCCTCTGTCCCTAAGTGAAAGCCTGAGGCTGTGCCTAACTCAGGCCCTGAAGCTATGCCTACCTGAGGCCTTGAAGCTGTGACCACCTCAGGCCCTGGTCATGTCTTTAACTAAGACCCTATTGCTGACCCAACAAAGGCCCTGATGCAGGTCCTACATCATGGCCTGACAGTGTCCCCAGCTAAGGGCCTGACGCTAGGCCTCACTCAGGCCCTGTGGCTCTCCCTAAGTCAGGCTCTGACGCTGTCCCTACCTGAAGCCCTGACACTGGTTCTAATTAAGGTCCTGATACTCTCAGGGACTAAGGTCTTGACATGACCCCTAGGTCATTTCCTGACACGATCCCTAAACTTCACCCTAAGCCTGTCCCTTGCAAGTGTCCTGCCACTTATGCTAACTGAACCCCTTATGCTGTGCCTAAATCAGGCCCTGAATTTAGTCCCAAGGCCGTGACACTGTCCCTAACTGAGGCCTAGATGCCCATCCTAAATCCGGCCCAGAACTGTCCCTCACTAAAGCCCTAACGCTATCCTTAACTCAGGCCCTGACACGGTACCTAACAGAGGCCCAGATACTAGTCCTAACGCAGGCCCTGACACTGTGTCTAACTAAGGCCCTGCTGCCGTCAATATCTAATGTCCTGACACTATCCTGAGCTAATATCCTGAGCCATGTCTTACCAAGGTCCTGAAACTGCCCCAAAGTAAGCCCTGACGCTGTCCCTAAGTGACGCCCTGAGGCTGTCCCTATCAGAGGCCCTGAGAATGTCTTTAAGGAAGACCCTAATGCTGATCCTACAGAGGCCCTTATACCACTCCTAGGTCATGCCCTGACACTGTCCCTCACTCAGGCCCTAAAGATAGGCCTCACTTAGGCCCTGAGGCCGTACCTTAGTTAGGCTCTGACGCTGTCCCTTCATCAAGCCCTGACACTGGTCCTAACTAAGGCCCTGATGTTCTCAATAACTAAGGTCTTCACGCTATTCCTAGCTCATTTCCTGACACTATCCCTGGCCTGGAATCTGACTCTGTCCCGAGCTAATTACCTGCCTCTTATCCTCACAGAAGCCCTAATGCTCTCCCTAACTACGACGCAGACTAGTCCTAACTAGGGCCCTGACACGGTCTCTAACTAAGGCCCGGAATCTGTCCCTAAGATAAGCCCTGCTGCCGGCAATAACTAAACTACGGACACTATCCTGAGCTAATATCCTGATCCATTTCTAACCAAGGGCCTGACACTGTCCCTAAGAAAGCCCTGTCGCTGTCGCTAAGTGAAGGCCTGAGGCTGTGCCTAACTCAGGCCTTGAAGCTATGTCTACCTGAGGCCTTGAAGCTGTGACCACCTCAGGCCCTAGTCATGTCTTTAACTAAGACCCTATTGCTGACCCAACAAAGGCCCTGATGCAGCTCCTACATCATGCCCTGACAGTGTCCCTAGCTAACGGCCTGACGCTAGGCCTCACTCAGGCCCTGTGGCTCTCCCTAAGTCAGGCACTGGCGCTGTCCCTACCTGCAGCCATGATACTGGTTCTAAATAAGGCCCTGATACTCTCAGTGACTAAGGTCTTGACACTACACCTAGGTCATTTTCTGACACGATCCCTAAACTTCACCCTAAGCCTGTCCCTTGCAAGTGTCCTGCCACTTATGCTAACTGAAGCCCTTATGCTGTGCCTAACTCAGGCTCTGAATTTAGTCCCAAGGCCGTGACACTGTCCCTAACTGAGGCCTAGATGCGCTTCCTAAATCTGGCCCAGAACTCTCCCTCACTAAAGCCCTAACACTATTCCTAAGTCAGGCCCTGACACGGGACCTAACAGAGACACAGATGGCAGTCCTATCTAAGGCCTTGACCCTGTCCTTAACTAAGGCCCTGCTGCTGTCAATATTTAAATTCCTGACAGTGTCCTGAGCTTATTATATCCTGGCCTATGTCTTACCAAGGTCCTGAAACTTTCCGAAAGTAAGCCTTGACGTTGTACCTATGTGAGGCTGTGAGGCTGTCTCTCACAGAGGCCCTGATAATGTCTTTACCAATCCCCTTAGGCTGTTCCTACCGAGGCCCTTATGCTGTTCCTAAGGCATGCCCTGACACTGTCCCCAGCTAAGGCCCTGACTCTAGGCCTCACTCAGTCCCTGTCTCTCTCCCTAAGTCAGGATCTGACACTGTCCCTACATGAAACCCTGACACTGGTTCTAAATTAGGCACTGATGCTCTAAGTAGCTATGGTCTTGACACTATCCCTACGTCATTTCCTGACACTTTTCCTAGACCTTATCCTAACCTTGTCTCTACCTAATGTCGAGTCTCTTATGCTAACTAAATCCCTGATGCTGTCCCTAACTAAGACCCTGAATTTAGTCCCGAGGCCATGAACCTGTCTCTAACTGAGGCCTGGAGTCCCTCAACTTATCTTTAAAGCCCTCAACTTATCTTTAACTGAGGCCCTGACACTCTCCCTAATTAAGGACTGAGGCTATCTCTGACTAAGGCCCTGAGTCTGTCTTTAACTACTGGCCCCACTCTTTCCCTAACAAACGTCCTGACACATTCCCCAACTAAGACCTTGACATGGTCCCTAATAACCTGAGCTGTCCCTCATTAATGCCCTGATGCGGCCCATAAATGATGTACTGAAGATGGCACGAAGGTCCAGACGATGTCACTAATGACCCAAAATGTCTCTTACTAAGGCCCTCAAATTACCTCTAACTGAGGCCCTAAAGATGTCCATAACTAAGGCCCTGACACTATCTCTAACTAAGACCCTCATGTTATCTTTAACTGAGGCCATGACAGTGTCCCTAACAAAGAACCTGACACTGTCTCTAACTAAGGCCCTGAGTCTGTCTTTACCTAATGGCCTCATTCTTTCCCCAACTACTCTCCGACGCTGCCCCTACCCAAGGCCCTGATGGTGTGCCTAATTGCCTGAGCTGTCCTTCACTAATACCCTGACCCTGTCCATAACTAACGCCCTGATGATGTCCCTAACGAACAGCCTGAAGTGTCTCTTACTAAGGCCCTCAAGTTTGTCTCTGAGGCCCTGACACTCTCCCTAATTAAGGCCTTGACACTGTCTGTAAGTAATGGCCCGATGCAGCTCCTACCTGAGATGCTGATGCTCTCACTGAGACCTTGAAGTCTCTACCTGAGAAGCTGACACTGTCTGTAACTAATTTCCTGGCTTTTTCCTTAACTAACATCCTAATTTTGTCCCTAAATAATGCCCTGACACTGGTCCTACCTACAGCCCTGATGCTGACCCTATCTAAGGCCCTGACGATGTCCCTAATAGACTTAGATGTCCCTCACTGTTGGCCTAACCCTGTCCCTCACCAAGGCCCTGACCCTCTTCCTAACTAAGGCTGTGATGATGTCTCTACCTGAGGCACTGTCACTGTCTATAATAACAGTCGACTCTTTCCCTAACACCCTGATGCTGTCCCTAATAGCCTCATGTATCTCTCAATAACGCCCTGATCCTGTCCATAACTAAGGCCCTGAATGTCCCTAGGTAAGCCTCTGATGCTGTCCCTAACTAAGGCCCTGATGCTGTCTCTACCTCAGAATCTGAAATTCTACTGTCCTGACTTTCCCTAACTAACATCCTGATGCTGCCCCTAAGTGAGGCCCTGACACTCTTCTTAACTAAGGACTTGTCACTGTCCCTACCTAAAACCCTGACACTGTCTGTAACTAGTGACCTGACTCTTTCCCTAACACCCTAGTTTGGGCCCTAACTAATGCCATGACACTGGTTCTAATTATGGCCATGATGCTGGTCTAAGGCCCTGAAGATATCCCTAATAACAGCCTGAACTGTGTCTACCTAAGGCTCTCACGTTATCTCTTAAGTGAAGCACTGACACTGTCCCTAACTTAGGCCCTGATGCTGTCCCTTATAGTCTAAGCTGTCACTAAATAATGCCCTGATCCTGTCCATAACTAAGGCCCTGAATATGTGCCTAAGTGCATCTCTGACGATGTCCTGAACAGCCTGAACTCTTTTCAAGTTATCTCTGAGGCTCTGACACTGGCCCTACCTAAGGCCTCACCCCAGGGTTGTCCCAGGCTGCTGGGCAGTTTTCTCTTGTCCGCATCTCTAGCCAGCTGCCTGCCATCGGACACTCTAAGATTATGCAATGCAGTGGTCCCACGTGGGATGTGCCTGTGTAGGCTCACCTGCGGGAGGAGAGTCATGGCCACGCCGCCCTCCAGGGGTCTGCGGCTCATGGTAGGAGCCCTCAGCCAGTGTCTGGACACAGGGTTCTGTGTCCTTGTTTGTTTTAAATCCCTTGAAGTTACCTCTAACATTTTTGAATGGATATCCCCCCTCTGCATATTTATAATATAAGTTATTTATCACATTAAAATCCAAGAATGACATTCTTAGAATGAGCAGGAGAACACTGGATGCCCCCACAATGATCTATTACTTGGAGGATTTAAAATTCTAATGAGAAAACACTCACTCTCCTCACCCTCTTGGGCATCAGCACAAGGCAGGAATCAGCTGCATCCTTTATTTATCCCTCTGATTTTCCAGAACCTTTCCTTCCAGGAGAAATCTCTGGGCTCTTTGGGAGCTCTGAGTGGTGGCCGTCAGGTAAATCTGAGACTGAAAAGCAAGAGGAAGAGAGACAGAGGAGGAGATGAGAATCGGAGACGGGGAGAAGCAGTGGCATCCACGTTCAATCGCAGGCTGAGAGTCTGGGTTAGTCTCCAGCACTAAGGACCACCAGGGTCTGGCCCAACTGACCTTGTCACCTGGTGTGGGGACTGGGGACAGTCAAATCCCCATGGCCACTCAGAGAAATCAGGGAGGTGGTAGGGCACCCCTGAGAGCCAGATGGAAAATGGTCATGCTGTGAAATAATAAGATGCCCGTTCTGAAAAGTGAAGACTGTTCTCTTGGTTCTCAAAAACTTGCAAATACTCTGTGTCCATCTGGAGGCATGCTGAAGCCTTCAGCTTTTGAGGGCAGTAATGGGAGTGCATCTGGGCTCAAAACCATCCAGTACTCACTCCCTGAGGGTGCTGAGGATGACCCGTGTCCACCCCTCGGGTGCTGTGGGGCCTGAAATCCCCTGATCACCGAGGACGGGAGGGGCCGCACAGACACTCCACTGGACCACCGGGGGCTTGGCTGCTGGGCTACAATCCTTTATCAGATACATGGTTTGCAAACATCTTGGGCCATTTTGGATGGTGGATTATCTTATTCCTTGCTCCTTTTATACACAACTGTTTTTCATTTTGAGGAAGTCCAATTCATCTATTTTGTCTTTTGTTGCTTCTGCTTTTGGTAGATCTAAGAAATCATGACCAAATCCAAGGTCATGAAGATTTAGTCTCATGTTCTCTTCTAGGAGTTTTATAATTTTGGTTCTTGCATCTAGGCCTTTGGTCCATTTTGCGTTGATTTTGTATATGGGGTGGGGGGAGGTAAGGGTCCAACTTTACTCTTCTGCATGTGGGTATCCAGTTGTTCCAGAACCTGTGCTCACTGTTTGGGAGAAAATACCTGCAATTGACGTGACCAACAAGGGCTTAATTCTTTTTTTTTTTTAACATCTTTATTGGGGTATAATTGCTTTACAATGGTGTGTTAGTTTCTGCTTTATAACAAAGTGAATCAGTTATACATATACATTTGTTCCCATATGTCTTCCCTCTTGCGTCTCCCTCCCTCCCACCCTCCCTATCCCACCCCTCCAGGCTGTCACAAAGCACCGAGCCAATATCCCTGTGCCATGCGGCTGCTTCCCACTAGCTATCTACCTTACTACGTTTGTTAGTGTGTATATGTCCATGACTCTCTCTCGCCCTGTCACAGCTCACCTTTCCCCCTCCCCATAACCTCAAGTCTGTTCTCTAGTAGGTCTGCATCTTTATTCCTGCCTTACCCCTAGGTTCTTCATGACATTTTCTTTTCTTAAATTCCATGTATATGTGTTAACATACGGTATTTGTCTTTTTCTTTCTGACTTACTTCACTCTGTATGACAGACTCTACGTCTATCCACCTCATTACAAATAGCTCAATTTCGTTTCTTTTTATGGCTGAGTAATATTCCATTGTATATGTGTGCCACATCTTCTTTATCCATTCATCCGATGATGGGCACTTAGGTTGTTTCCACCTCCGGGCTATTGTAAATAGAGCTGCAATGAACATTTTGGTACATGACTCTTTTTGAATTTTGGTTTTCTCAGGGTATATGCCCAGTAGTGGGATTGCTGGGTCATATGGTAGTTCTATTTGTAGTTTTTTAAGGAACCTCCATACTGTTCTCCATAGTGGCTGTACCAATTCACATTCCCACCAGCAGTGCAAGAGTGTTCCCTTTTTTCCACACCCTCTCCAGCATTTACTGTTTCTAGATTTTTTGATGATGGCCATTCTGACTGGTGTGAGATGATATCTCATTGTAGTTTTGATTTGCATTTCTCTAATGATTAATGATGTTGAGCATTCTTTCATGTGTTTGTTGGCAGTCTGTATATCTTCTTTGGAGAAATGTCTATTTAGGTCTTCTGCCCATTTTTGGATTGGGTTGTTTGTTCTTTTGTTATTGAGCTGCATGAGCTGCTTGTAAATTTTGGAGATTAATCCTTTGTTGGTTGCTTCATTTGCAAATATTTTCTCCCATTCTGAGGGTTGTGTTTTGGTCTTGTTTATGGTTTTCTTTGCTGTGCAAAAGCTTTGAAGTTTCATTAGGTCCCATTTGTTTATTTTTGTTTTTATTTCCATTACTCTAGGAGGTGGGTCAGAAAGGATCTTGCTGTGATTTATGTCATAGAGTGTTCTGCCTATGTTTTCCTCTAAGAGTTTGATAGTTTCTGGCCTTACATTTAGGTCTTTAATCCATTTTGAGCTTATTTTTGTGTATGGTGTTAGGGAGTGATCTAATCTCATACTTTTACATGTACCTGTCCAGTTTTCCCAGCACCACTTATTGAAGAGGCTGTCCTTTCTCCACTGTACATTCCTGCCACCTTTATCAAAGATAAGGTGTCCATATGTGCGTGGGTTTATCTCTGGGGTTTCTATCCTGTTCCATTGATCTATCTTTCTGTTTTTGTGCCAGTACCATACTGTCTTGATTACTGTAGCTTTGTAGTATAGTCTGAAGTCAGGGAGCCTGATTCCTCCAGCTCCTGTTTTTGTTCTCAAGATTGCTTTGGCTATTCGGGGTCTTTTGTGTTTCCATACAAATTGTGAAATTTTTTGTTCTAGTTCTGTGAAAAATGCCAGTGGTAGTTTGATAGGGATTGCATTCAATCTATAGATTGCTTTGGGTAGTAGAGTCATTTTCACAATGTTGATTCTTCCAATCCAAGAACATGGTATATCTATCGCTTTGTATCATCTTTAATTTCTTTCATCAGTGTCTTATAATTTTCTGCATACAGGTCTTTTGTCTCCTTAGGTAGGTTTATTCCTAGATATTTTATTCTTTTTGTTGCAATGGTAAATGGGAGTGTTTTCTTGATTTCACTTTCAGATTTTTCATCATTAGTATATAGGAATGCCAGAGATTTCTGTGCATTAATTTTGTATCCTGCCACTTTACCAAATTCATTGATTAGCTCTAGTAGTTTTCTGTTAGCATCTTTAAGATTCTCTATGTATAGGATCATGTCATCTGCAAACAGTGACAGCTTTACTTCTTCTTTTCCAATTTGGATTCCTTTTATTTCCTTTCCTTCTCTGATTGCTGTGGCTAAAACTTCCAAAACTATGTTGAATAAGAGTGGTGAGAGTGGGCAACCTTGTCTTGTTCCTGATCTTAGTGGAAATGCTTTCAGTTTTTCACCATTGAGGATGAGGTTTGCTGTGGGCTTGTCATATATGGCCTTTATTATGTTGAGGAAAGTTCCCTCTATGCCTACTTTCTGCAGGGTTTTTATCATAAATGGGTGTTGAATTTTGTCAAAAGCTTTCTCTGCATCTATTGAGATGATCATATGGTTTTTCTCCTTCAATTTGTTAATATGGTTTATCACATTGATTGATTTGCGTATATTGAAGAATCCTTGCATTCCTGGAATAAACCCCACTTGATCATGCTGTATGATCCTTTTAATGTGCTGTTGGATTCTGTTCGCTAGTATTTTGTAGAGGATTTTTGCATCTATGTTCATCAGTGATATTGGCCTGTAGTTTTCTTTCTTTGTGACATCCTTGTCTGGTTTTGGTATCAAGGTGATGGTGGCCTTGTAGAAGGAATTTGGGAGTGTTCCTCCCTCTGCTACATTTTGGAAGAGTTTGAGAAGGATAGGTGTTAGCTCTTCTCTAAATGTTTGATAGAATTCGCCTGTGAAGCCATCTGGGCCTGGGCTTTTGTTTGTTGGAAGATTTTTAATCACATTTTCAATTTCAGTGCTTGTGATTGGTCTGTTCATATTTTCTATTTCTTCCTGATTCAGTCTTGGCAGGTTGTGCATTTCTAAGAATTTGTCCATTTCATCCAGATTGTCCATTTTATTGGCATAGAGTTGCTTGTAGTAATCTCTCATGATCTTTTTTATCTCTGCAGTATCAGTTGTTACCTCTCCTTTTTCATTTCTAATTCTATTGATTTGAGTCTTCTCCCTTTTTTTCTTGATGAGTCTGGCTAGTGGTTTATCTATTTTGTTTATCTTCTCAAAGAACCAGCTTTTAGTTTTATTGATCTTTGCTATTGTTTCCTTCATTTCTTTTTCATTTATTTCTGATCTGATTTTTATGATTTCTTTCCTTCTGCTAGCTTTGGGTTTTTTTTTTTCTTCTTTCTCTAATTGCTTCAGGTGCAAGGTTAGGTTGTTTATTCGAAATGTTTCCTGCTTCTTAAGGTGGGTTTGTATTGCTATAAACTTCCCCCTTAGAACTGCTTTTGCTGCATCCCATAGGTTTTGGGTCGTTGTGTCTCCATTGTCATTTGTTTCTAGGTATTTTTTGATTTCCTCTTTGATTTCTTCAGTGATCACTTCATTATTAAGTAGTGTATTGTTTAGCCTCCATGTGTTTGTATTTTTTACAGATCTTTTCCTGTAATTGATATCTAGTCATGGCGTTGTGGTCAGAAAAGATACTTGATACAATTTCAATTTTCTTAAATTTACCAAGGCTTGATTTGTGACCCAAGATATGATCTATCCTGGAGAATGTTCCATGAGCACTTGAGAAAAATGTGTATTCTGTTGTTTTTGTATGGAGTGTTCTATAAATATCAATTAAGTCCATCTTGTTTAATGTATCATTTAAAGCTTGTGTTTCCTTATTTATATTCATTTTGGATGATCTGTCCATGGGTGAAAGTGGGGTGTTTAAGTCCCCTACTATGAATGTGTTACTGCCGATTTCCCCTTTTATGGCCGTTAGCATCTGCCTTATGTATTGAGGTGCTCCTATGTTGGGTGCATAAATAGTTACAATTGTTATATCTTCTTCTTGGATCGATCCCTTGATCATTATGTAGTGTCCTTCTTTGTCTCTTTTAATAGTCCTTATTTTAAAGTCTATTTTTTCTGATATGAGAATTGCTACTCCAGCTTTCTTTTGGTTTCCATTTGTATGGAATATCTTTTTCCATTCCCTTACTATCAGTCTGTATGTGTGTCTAGGTCTGAAGTGGGTCTCTTGTAGACAGCATATATAAGGGTCTTGTTTTTGTATCCATTCAGCTAATCTGTGTCTTTTGGTGGGAGCATTTAGTCCATTTACATTTAAGGTAATTATCGGTATGTACGTTCCTATTCCCATTTTCTAAATTATTTTGGGTTCGTTATTGTAGGTCTTTTCCTTCTCTTGTGTTTCTTGTCTAGAGAAGTTCCTTTAGCATTTGTTGTAAAGCTGGTTTGGTGGTGCTGAACTCTCTCAGCTTTTGCTTGTCTGTAAAGGTTTTAATTTCTCCATCAAATCTGAATGAGATCCTCGCTGGGTAGAGTATTCTTGGCTGCAGGTTTTTCTCCTTCATCACTCTCAGTATGTCCTGCCACTCCCTTCTGGCTTGTAGGGTTTCTGCTGAGAGATCAGCTGTTAACCTTATGGGGATTCCCTTATGTGTTATTTGTTGTTTTTCCCTTGCTGCTTTTAATATGCTTTCTTTGTATTTAATTTTTGACAGTGTGATTAATATGTGTCTTGGCATATTTCTCCTTGTATTTATCCTATATGGGACTCTCTGTGCTTCCTGGCCTTGATTAACTATTTCCTTTCCCATATTAGGGAAAATTTCAACTATAATCTCTTCAAATATTTTCTCAGTCCCTTTCTTTTTCTCTTCTTCTTCTGGAACCCCTATAATTCAAATGTTGGTGCGTTTAATGTTGTCCCAGAGGTCTCTGAGACTGTCCTCATTTATTTTCATTCTTTTTTCTTTATTCTGCTCTGCAGTAGTTATTTCCACTATTTTATCTTCCAGGTCACTTATCCGTTCTTCTGCCTCAATTATTCTGCTATTGATCCCATCTAGAGTACTTTTAATTTCATTTATTGTGTTGTTCATCGTTGCTTGTTTCATCTTTATTTCTTCTAGGTCCTTGTTAACTGTTTCTTGCATTTTGTCCATTCTAGTTCCAAGATTTTGGATCATCCTTACTATCATTATTCTGAATTCTTTTTCAGGTAGACTGGCTATTTCCTCTTCATTTTTTAGGTCTGGTGCATTTTTATCTTGCTCCTTTATCTGCTGTGTGTTTTTCTGTCTTCTCATTTTGCTTATCTCACTGTGTTTGGGGTCTCCTTTTTGCAGACTGCAGGTTTGTAGTTCCTACTGTTTTTGATGTCTGTCTCCAGTGGCTAAGGTTGGTTCAGTGGGTTGTGTAGGCTTCCTGGTGGAGGGGACTAGTGCCTGTGTTGTGGTGGATGAGGCTGGATCTTGTCTCTCTAGTGGGCAGGTTCACGTCTGGTGGTGTCTTTTGGGGTGTCTTTGGCCTTATTATGATTTTGGGCAGCCTCTCTGCTAATGGGTGGGGTTGTGTTCCTGTTTTGCTAGTTGTTTGGCATAGGTTGTCCAGCACTGTGGCTTGCTGGTTGTTGAGTGAAGCTGGGTGCTGGTGTTAAGATGGAGGTCTCTGGGAGATTTTCACCATTTGATATTATGTGGAGCTGGGAGGTCTCTTGTTGACCAGTGTCCTGAAGTTGGCTCTCCTACCTCAGAGGCAGAGCCCTGACTCCTGCCTGGAGCACCAAGAGCCTTTCATCCACACAGCTCAGAATAAAAGGGAGAAAAAGTAGAGAGAATTAGTAGAAGTATAAGGAAAGAAAGAAGGAAAGGAGGGAAGGAAGGAAGGAAGAAAGAAAGAAAGAAGCAAAGAAGGAAAGAAGGCAAGAAGGAAAGAAAGGAGGGAGGGAGGGAGGAAGGAAGGAAGGAGGGAAAGAAGGAAAAAAGACAGACAGAAAGAAGATACAGTAAAAATAAAATAAAGTATAATAAAGTTATTGAATTAAAAAATTCTTATTTAGAAAAAAAAAAGGGACGGATAGAACCTTAGGACAAATGTTGGAAGCAAAGCTATACAGACAAAATCTTACACAGGAGCATACACATACACCCTCACTAAAAGAGGTAAAGGGGGAAAAATCATAAATCTTGCTCTCAGAGACCACCTCCTCAATTTCGGATGATTCGTTGTCTAAAGGAGGGAAGGAAGGAAGGAAAGAAAGAAAGAAAGAATGAATGAAGGTAAAGTATAATAACGTTATTAAAATTAATTATTAAGAAAAAAGTTTTTAAAAAAACCATGGACGGACAGAACCCTAGGATAAATGGTGGAAGCAAGACTATACAGACAAGATCTCACACAGAAGCATACACATACACATTCACAAAAAGAGGAAAAGGGAAAAAAAATCATAGATCTTGCTCCTAAAGTCCACTTCCTTAATTTGGGATGATTGGTTGTCTATTCAGGTAGTCCACAGATGCAGGGTACATCAAGTTGATTGTGGAGCTTTAATCCGCTGCTTCTGAGGCTGCTGGGAGAGATTTCCCTATCTCTTCTTTGTTCTCACAGCTCACCGGGGCTCAGCTTTGGATTTGGCCCTGCCTCTGCGTGTAGGTCGCTGGAGGGCGTCTGTTTTTTGCTCAGACAGGACGGGGTTAAAGGAGCCGCTGATTCGGGGGCTCTGGCGCACTCAGGCCGGCGGGGAGGGAGGGGTATGGAGTGTGGAGCGGGCCTGCAGCGGCAAAGGCTGGCATGACTTTGCACCAGCCTGAGGCCCGCCGTGTGTTCTCCCGGGGAAAACAAGGGCTTAATTCTAAAATATACAAACAGCTCATACAACTCAAAAAAGAAAAAAAAAAGAAAAAAAATAGGCAGAATTTTAGAAGGTCTAAATAGACATTTCTCCAAGGACATACAGATGGCCAAGAGGCACCTGAAAAGATGCTCCACATCGCTAATTATTAGAGAATGCAAATCAAAACTACAGTGAGTTATCACCTCGTAGTGGTCAGAATGGCCATCATTAAAATGTCTAGAAATAACTGCTGAAAGGGGTGTGGAGAAAAGGGAATCCTCCTACACTACTGGTGGGAATCTAAATTGATGCAGCCACTATGGAAAACAGTATGGAGGTTCCTCAAAAACTAAAAATAGAATTACCATATGAACCAGCAATCCCACTCCTGGGCACACATCCAGACAAAACTATAATTCGAAAAGATACTTGCACCACAGCATTCAAAGCAGCACTATTCACAATAGCCAAGACACGGAAGCAACCCGAATGTCCCTCAACAGATGAATGGATATAGAAGATGTAGTACATATATACAATGGAGTATTACTCAGCCATAAAACAGAATGAAATAATGTCATCTGCAGCTACATGGATGGACCTAGAGATTATCATACAAAGTGAAGTAAGTCAGAGAACAACACATACCATATCATATCACTTATATGTGGATTATAAAATGAGGCCCAAATGAACCTATCTACAGAACAAAACACACTCACAAATATAGAAAACAGACTTGTGGTTGTCAAGGGGCAGACAGGGGAGAGGGATGGATTGGGAGTTTGGGATTACTAGATGCAAATTATTATATATAGAATGGATAGACAAGGTCTTTCTGCACAGCACAGGGAACTGTATTCAATACCCTGTAATTAACCATAATGGAAAAGAATATGAAAAATATGTAAATATGTATGTTTGTATATATGAATCACTTTGCTGTACGGTAGAAATTAACACAACATTGTAGGAGCACGGACACTCCCGTCAGACTCAAGGTGACATCTGGAGCCAGGACAGAGGCCCGGCCTCTCTGTGGGCAGGCGAACCCACACTGCACAGGCCCTGGTGCAGTGCCCGTTCTGTGGGGTCAGCTGTGTGCACGCAGGTCAGCCAGTGTCTGTGTGTCTCAGCCTGTAACCACAGACCACACTGTCTGGCTCTGCTCACAAGAGCGAGGCCAATGGAGGGACAACAGGGGTGGGAACAAAGCCGGGCCATGGTCCAGTTGGGTGAGAAGGGTCCAAGGAGCGAGAGCCCGGATGCCCTTGCCTGGTGAGCCGAGAGCTGACATCCACCCTCTGGGCAGCTCCTCTCCCCACGTCCCGAGGTAAGGCTGCCTTTCCTGCACCCTGGGCAGTGTCATGCCTGTGTATAGAGCAGGACGCACAGCAGTGTATGCAGCAGGCCTGATGCCTGTCCTTGCCATGTACTTGGGGGCTTGATGAGGGTGGAACATCCCGACAGGACACGGGCCAAACTCGGGAAGGATGTAGGGGTGAAGCCTTTGGGAGCCTCTGGAGGGGATCCTCACCTGCCTGCACAGGTGGACTGAGGACACTGACCAAGGGTGGGCAGGTGGGGAGACCCAGAAGGGTCCTAGGACTTCCCAATATAAAGGACTTCTCTTTCTTCCCTGTTGTGGATGACTTGGATGTGGTAGAAACAGCGGGATTTTGGAAGTTCAATTTTCCACATCATTCCACCAAAAAAAACTGTTAGAAATAATAAATGAATTCAGTAAAGACACAAAATCAGTACACACAGCTCAACTGCATTTCTAAACACTAATAATGGACCAACAGAAAGAGAAAAAAAACCCTAATTCCAACTGCATCAAAAAGAACAATATACCAAGGAATAAATTTAACCGAGGATGTGAAAGACCTGAAAACTTTAAGACACTCGTGAAAACATTGAAGAAGACAGAAGTCGGTGGAAAGACTCCCCGTGCTCATGGAATGCAAGAATTACTGTTGCTAAAATGTCCGTTCTACCCAAAGTGGTGCACACAGGGAAGGCAGGCCGTCCTGAAGTTGCAATGGTGTTTTTCACAGAAATGGAGCAAATCCTCCTGAGATGTGTGTGGAGCCACAAAGGACCCGGAAGAGGCAAGGCGACCCTGAGAAAGGAGAACGGGCCGCAGGCATCTCCCTCCCTGACTTCACACTTCATCACGAAGCTACAGTCCCCAAAACAGTGTGGAACTGGCTCAAAACAGGGGCACAGACCAGAGGGACGGGACGGAGAGCCCAGAACCCACCCCGCACAGTGGTGGGGGAGGAGGGGGCCGTTAAGTTACGACAAGGTGGCCAGGGACACACTGAGAGGAAGGGCAGCTCCACGGTAAACAGTGCAGGGAAGACTGCACACCCCATAACCAATGCGGCTCCACCGCACACCAGCCTGACCAAAAACCCAGCTTTGCACACCAAGCCCTTCCTGGGTCGCATGAAGACAGAATCCCGCAGCCGCCAGTCGCCCCCAGGAAGTTTCTCCCCACTGTTCCTCACTGTCTCCTCACCTGTTCCTCCGGCGTCGCCTGCATCCTCAGGAAACCCAGCTCCCGTCAGCGTGGACGCAGCCCCACGTTGTCCTGAAGCTGAAACCCCAGCGAGTCCTTGAGGAGACCGAGCACCCGTCAGCAGCCACAACCCTGTGGTGCCTGAGGAGACACAACTCCCTTCAGCTGCGCTCAGAGCTGGGTCCTCGGGGAATGCGCATGCGCTGTGGGTCAGAGAGGCGGGATCCGCGCCACCCTGTGGTCGGTGCGGGAAGTGCAGGCCGCCCCTCCCTCACGGGTCACTGGAGACAGCGAGTCATGTGTGACCCAGGACTAGTCCTGTCCTTCCTGGAGGCCTCAGAGAGATGGGGAGGGAGGAAGGGGAAGAGGGCGGATTCTGCTTAAACCTAACTCTAACCCCGACCACTCTCACCACTTTCATTCAACATGGTCGAGGAAGTCCTAGACATAGTAATTACATGAGAAAAAGAAATAAAAGGAATCCAATGGCAGAGGAAAAAGTAAAACTGTCACTGTTTGTAGATGAGATGATGTTTTATATTTCATTTATTTATTTATTTATTCATTCATTTATTCTGGTTGCGCTGGGTCTTAGTTGTGTCAGGTGAGCTCCTTAGTAGCGGCAGGCAGGCTCCTTAGTTGTGGCATGCGAACTCTTAGTTGTGGCATGCATGTGGGATCTAGTTCCCTGACCAGGGATCGAACCCAGGCCCCCTGCATTGGGAGCCCGGAGTCTTAACCACTTTACCACTGGGGAAGTCCCGACATGATGTTTTATATAGAAAATCCTAAAGATGACCCTCCAAAACAAATAGAATTCATTGGAAAATTCAGTTAAGTTGCAGGATACAAAATGAACCTATAGAAATCAGTTGCATCTCTATCCACTGGCAAGAAACTTTCAGAATGAGAAATTAAGAAAACAAACCCATTGACAATGGTATTAACAAAAATGAAATACCTAGGAATACATCTAACCCAGGAGGTAAAAGACCAGTACTCAGAAAACTCGAAGACACTGATGAAAGAAATTGGAGACGACACA
Source organism: Lagenorhynchus albirostris (assembly GCF_949774975.1). NCBI lineage: Eukaryota > Metazoa > Chordata > Mammalia > Artiodactyla > Delphinidae > Lagenorhynchus > Lagenorhynchus albirostris. The sequence goes on along the minus strand of NW_026783374.1, from coordinate 196,961 downwards.
AATGGACAGATATAATGTGTTCATGGATTGCAAGAATTCATATTGTTAAAATGATTCCACAACCCAGAGCAATCTAGAGATTTGATGCCATTCTTATCAAAATACCAGTGGAGTTTTATGAGAACTAGAACAAAGAATTCTAATATGTGTAAGGAAACAGAAAAGAACCTGAATAGTCAATACGATCTTAAGAAAGAAGCACAAACTTGGACATATCACACTCCCTGTTTCAAACTATACTACATATCTAGAATAATCAAGACAGCATGGTATAGGAACAAAAGAAATACACATAGATCCATGGAACAGAATGGAGAGCCCCAAAATAAACATAGGCATATATGGTCAATTCATCTATGACAACGGAGGTGAGACTATACAATGGGGAAAAGACAGCCTCTTCGATGAATGGTGGTGGGAAAACTGGACAACTACATGCACAAGAATCAAACTGGAATCCTTTCTTATACCACCTACACAAGCCACCTCGAAATGAATCAAATACTTCAATGTAAGACCTGAAGCCATAAAGCTCCTCGAAGAAAACATAAGCAGTCTGCTCTTTGACATCTCTCTTAGCAATATTTTCTGGATCTGTCTCCCCAAGCAAGGAGAACAAAAGCAGAATAAACCAATGGGACTCCACCCAACTTTAAAGTTTTTCAATGGCAAAGGAAACCATCCACAAAATGAAGAGACAGCCTACCGAATGTGAGAAAATAGTTGCAAACAATATGTCTGAAAAAGGGTTCATACCCAAAATAGATGAAGAACCACACAACTGAACCTCCAAAAACCAAAAACCCAATTAAAACTTGGGACCGAACATTTTTCCAAAGAGGACGTACAGATGGCCAAGAGACATATGAAACTATGACCAATATCACTTATCATCAGGGAAACGCACATCAAAAGAACAATGAGATTATCACCTCACACCTAAAAACTTGGCTATCGTCCAAAAGACAACAAATAAGAAGGCTTGGCGAGGATGAGGAGAACCCTCATGCATTCTCTTGGGAATGTTCATTGGTGCAGCCACTATGGAAAACAGTACAGAGGTTCCTCAAGAAATTAAAAATAGAACTACCATATGATTCAGGAATTACACTTGGGGGTATCTTTCTGAAGGAAACAAAAACACGAATTCAAAAAGATATACACAGGGAGATCAGCTCGGTGCTTTGTGACCACCTAGAGGGGTGGGATAGGGAGGGTGGGAGGGAGGGAGACGCAAGAGGGAAGAGATATGGGAACATATGTATATGTATAACTGATTCACTTTGTTATAAAGCAGAAACTAACACACCATTGTAAAGCAATTATACTCCAATAAAGATTTAGAAAAAAATATAAGAAAACAAAAAATACGGGAATGCATCTAAATCACATCTACAATGGACACTTAGGTTTATCTCGTATGTCTGAACCACAGTTACTCCTTTTTGACAGTCAAATGCATTCCCCTCCTTAATGCCAAAGCAGATGTACAATTCATATCCAAAAGACCACAAAACAGGCCACTTTGGGCAGTAAAATTTAAATTAAACCATGTATAAGCCAGACTGACTTCCTCACACCTCAAAATGTGAAGAGTTTTTTTCCCTTTTGATTACAAGTCTTTCAATAGAAAGCACTGATGATCAAAATGTCAATCCCTCAGTGCCAGAATGATTCAGCTGTTTGGCCCAGGTGTAGATCATGTCCCTCAGCGCTAGGCCTCCTTTATATTTGCCTAGTTAATCCACATTGGGGGAATACTGAGCAGGTATCGTGAACATGCTCAGAGGAATGTTAATGAGAAAACGCTTTATACAGGCCATACATTTTATTATTCATACCCAATTGTCACACAAGCATTGCACATGTGCTTTTAGCAGTAGACCTAAAGCAAACAGTGATACATCATGAGTAGATACATTCTCATAACTTCACTAGGTAATTTTCCTTTCCTCTTAAACATCAGGGCAAAATGAAGCCAACATAGTAACTTTCATAAATACACACTTCCATACAGAGGTGTCATTTATCCAATTGTTCCAAGTCCTAAGTAGCTTGAGGGGAAGGACTTCCCTGTGTCTGGAAAACACAGATCAAAGCCAGTAACAAAAAAAAACAAAAACATTATAACCATATTCACCAGTTCACTCAGTAACCAATCCTTCTGTTAAATTTTTATGAAGCCATCCGATACTCCATTAAGATTTTTCATTTCTTACCCAGTGTGGCATTATGATATGACATTTATCAGAGACCTGTGCTTGCCAAAAGGTCCTTCACATAGATCTTCTTGAAGATGGAGCACTTTTGCAAAGTGTTAGAGCACAACAGTAACTATGTATGAATCACATAAAGACTTAAAAGGTCATGGTTAAACATTTGACCACAATGTAAATGACAAAACAAACCATTATTGCTTTTACATACAACATTTAGAAATAACTAGAATTATGACCGATAAAATTTTACCAGGACATACTAGCTTTTTAGGAATTCCATGTAATTTAACATACTAATCAAACATTTCTCTCTGAGATGGCTCAAGGGCCTTCGAAAGCAGCTCAAAGTTAGCTGGAGATCAAAAGAACTATTAGAATTGGCCAAACAACACTTATTCACTGAACCAAAGTAAAGAGATTTTGAACAAAAATACAGATCACAGACACAGGCAAAGGAACTCACAAGCTGTTCACAATCAAAAGCAGCATTCCAAGAAAACTTTGGAGGGAGAAGCCAAATCCAGGCTTGCCCTAACCCACTTCCAACAAAATCCATCTTAGAAAATCCTGGTCATGCACAACTCTTTCCTCAGTGATCCCTTTGCACAAATGTTCATCACCTTCTGTATCCATCTTATGTTGCCCCTTATTTTTTTCCGCATTCAGACACAACCAGCTCTACTACAAAGGGACTTTCTTTTCTCTTTATACCGTCAGCCTGTTACCTAGCTACTCAGTTTCTTTATTACGTAGCTTCATAAATGCTTGAACATATGGAACTTCTTTTGTCTTTCTCTTCCTGTGACAAAAGAACTCTAGCTGAATGTGGTATAGTCCTTTAGGCTCCCACTCAAAGACCACCATTCCTCATTTTTCAACAATGTATCCATACATATGCCAGACAAATTACAATAGAATTTCATTCTTTTCTTAGTCTTAGGTTTACAACTATAGGTTGACCAGTCTGCCAGGATTTTGCCCATTGGCTATCACATGGAACTGAAGAAGAAGCACTTCTTATGCTTGAACCATAGAACACCCACACAGGGACAAAAACAAAACAAAATCCTAAACACCAACGGAAGCCTCAAACCAAAGGAACCAGAAACCAAACTGAAACCAAAAACCAAACAGCACAAGACTCAAATCATCTTCCAAGTCTCAACTTAGCCTGTGACCTCTATCCAAGGGGTGCACCCTCCAAATGAGATTTCCTGGAATGAAAAGTCACCCAAATGGGAACCAAGGTTCCCCCAAATGTACAGGGTTAAAAGGATCTCAGACTGCATGCCAGGGGAGTTACCACACGCTGGCTGAGGTGCTGAAACATCCCAAATGCTATTTTCCTGGTGCCCCAAAATAATCCCTGGGAGTAGGACATTCAGGGCAGCCCAGGCAGGAGGAAGAGAGGAACGTCCTCAAGGAAAAGATGGCCTGGGCAGCTGCTAGGGAGGTCCCTCTTCCACCATCTATTCCTGCCCCAGAGTTCTAACTGCTGGGATGACTGGGACACAGCCTTTCCAGGCAAGGGTCCCAGGTGGTCTGCCCTCTAAAGGAATCCTCCAACCCTACACTCTCTCGAAAGAGGCTGGCGTGGAGAAAATCTCAGTGCCCGATTGAGTCAGGGGACCCACAGGGGCCATCCCCAAGTCAGCCCCACACTGGGTACTAAATTTGTTGTCAAAAACTAGACCTCTGTGCACCAGTGCCAAATAGAATCTCAGAGACACAGGTCTGCAAGAAGTAGAAAAGAATAACTTCACTGCTTTGTCAGCCAAAGGGGGACACAGAAAACTCGTGCCCTCAAAAACCGTGCGACCCAATGCAGGAGAATCTGGTGAGGAGTTTTACAGCAATGGTTTAAGGACGCAGTTGCTCCTAAGGTTTAGTGTGTGTACAGGACCTTTACTCCCTTTAATCTGGCCTCAGATGGTCTCTTGATGAGCCTCTCTGAAATAAAGAAGACTAAAATCTTCTATTTTGTGGGGGCTTTAAGTTGGTAAAGAGTCCAAAGATACTCATACCTGTATCCCTTGAGGCAAAACCAGGATCCTGCCCCAAGGCTGCACTATTGTTTCTTGATGGTTCCTCCATTGTCTCTGAATCCCCTCCCTTCCCTGATTAGCAACTGTTCCAATCTACCCTTTGGAACTCAGGGAAGGTCCTGGAGGCTCTAGCCTAAATAAGGCCCTGACAATACACCTAACTCAGACCCTGATACTATCTCTAACCAAGGCCCTGACACTACTCCTAACTCAGTCCCTGACACTGTACCTAACAAAGGCTCTGATGCTAATCCTAAATCAGGCCGTGACACTGTGTCTAACTAAGGTCCTGCTGCCGTCAATATCTAAAGTCCTGACATTATCCTGAGCTAATATCCTCACCCAGGTCTTACTAAGGTCTTACAACTGTCCCAAAGTAAGCCCTTACGTTGTCCCTAAATGAGGGCCTGAGCGTGTCTTTAACGAAGACCCTAAAGCTAATCCTACAGAGTTCCTTACACTACTCCTACATCATGCCCTGACACTGTCCCTCACTCAGGCCCTAAATATAGCCCTCACTTAGGCCCTCTTGCCGTACCTCAGTTAGGCTCTGACGCAGTCTCTTTATCAAGCCCTGACACTGGTCTTGATTAAAGACCTGACACTAGTCCAAATTAAAGCCCTGACACTGGTCCTAAGTAGGACCCTGATGCTCTCAATAACTAAGGTCTTCACGCTATCCCTAACTCATTTCCTGATACTACCCCTGGCCTGGAAGCTGACGGTATCCCGAGCTAATTTATTGCCTCTTATCCTCACCGATGACTTAACGCTCTCCCTAACTAAGGCCCAGACTAGTCCTAACTAAGGCCCTGACACTGTCTCTAACTACGGCCCGGAATCTTCACGAATATAGGCCCTGCTACCAGCGAAAACTAAAATCCGGAAACTATCCTGAGTTAATATCATGACCCATTTCTAACCAAGGTCCTTACAGTGTCCCTAAGAAAGCCCTTTTGCTCTCCCTAAGTCAGGCACTGACGCTGTCCCTACCTGCAGCCATGATTCTGGGTCTAAATAAGGTTCTGATACTCTCAGTGATTAAGGTCTTGACACTAACCCTAGGTCATTTCCTGACATGCTCCATAAACTTTACCCTTAACCTATCCCTACCAAATATCTTGCCTCTTATGTTACATGAAACCCTTATTCTGTGCCTAACACAGACACTGAATTTAGGCCCAAGGCCATGACACTGTCACTAACACAGGCCTAGATGCTCGTCCTAAATCTGGCCCAGAACTGTCCCTCACTAAAGCCCTAACACTATTCCTAACTCAGGCCCTGACACGGTACCTAACAGAGGCCCAGATGCTAGTCCTAACGCAGGCCCTGACACTGTGTCTAACTAAGGCCCTGCTGCTGTCAATATCTAAAGTCCTGACATTAGACTGAACTAATATCCTGACCCATGTCTTACCAAGGTCCTGACACTGTCCCAAAGTAAGACCTGACACTGTCCCTAAGTGAGGCCCTGACGCTGTCCCTGAGACCCTGAGGCTGTCCCTAACAGACGCCCTCATAATGGCTTTAGCAAAGCCCCTGAGGATGATCCTACTGAGGCCCTTGTGCTGCTCCTAAGTCAGGCCCTGACACTATCCCTGGCAAAGGCCCTGACACTAGGCCTTACATAAGCCCTGTCGCTCTTCCGAAGTCGGGCTCTGACACTGTCCCTACCTGTAGCCTTGACACTGGTCTTAAATTAGGCCCTGATGCTCTAACTAATAAGGTCTTGGCACTATCCCTAGGTAATGTCCTGACACTATCCCTAGACCTTAACCTAAACTTGCCTTTAACTAAAGTTGAGCCTCTTATGCTAACTAAATCCCTGACGCTGTCCCTAACTAAGGCCCTGAAATTAGTCCCGAGGTGGTGACGCTGTGCCTAACTGAGGCCTGGAGGCTCATCCGAACTCAGGCCCTGACACTACACCTAAATCAGTCCGTGACAATGTACCTGACTAAGGCTCTGAGGCTCATCCTAAGTCAGGCCCTGACACTGTCTTAAGGCCCTGCTGCCATCCATATCTAAAGGCCTGACATTATCTTGAGTTAATATCTGACCCATGTCTTACCAAGGTCCTGACACCGTCTCTAAGAAAACCCTGTTGCTGTCCCTAAGTGAAGACCTGAGGCTGTGCCTAACTGAGGCCTTAAAGTTATGCCTAACTGAGGCCTTGACATTTTGACTAGCTCAGGCTCTGATCATGTCTTTAACAAAGACCCTATTGCTGATCCAACAAAGGCCCTGATGCAGCTCCTACATCATGCCCTGACAGTGTCCCCAGCTAAGGGCCTGACGCAAGGCCTCACTCAGACCCTGACGCCCTCCCTAAGTCAGGCTGTGATGCTGTCCCTACCTGAAGCCCTGACACTGGTCCTAAATAAGGCCCTGATAGTGTCAGTAACTAAGGTCTTGACACTATCCCTAAGTCATTTCCTGACATGATCACTAAACTTTACACTAAAACCCTGTCTCTCGCAACTGTCCTCCCTCTTATGCTAACTGAATACCTTATGTTGTGTCTAACTCAGGCCCTGAATTTAGTCCCAAGGCCGTGACACTCTCCCTAACTAAGACCTAGATGGTCATCCTAAATCCGGCCCTGACACTGTCCCTTACTAATTCCCTAACATTATTCCTAACTCAGGCCCTGACACGATACTTAACAGAGGCACAGATGCTAGTTCTAAGGCAGGCCCTGACACTGTCTAACTAAGGCCCAGAATCTGTCCCTAATATAGACCCTGCTACCAGCAATAGCTAAAATCCGGACACTATCCTTAGCTAATATCCTGACCCATTCCTAACCAAGGTCCTGACACTGGCCCTAAGAAAGCCCTGCCGCTGTCCCTAAGTGAAGACCTGAGGGTGTGCCTAACTCAGGCCCTGAAGCTAGGCCTAACTGAGGCCTTGACACTGTGACTAACTCAGACCCTGATCATGTCTTTAACTAAGACCCTATTGCTGATCCAACAAAGGCCTTGATGGAGCTCCTACATCATGCCCTGACAGTGTCCCCAGCTAAGGGCCTGACACTAGGCCTCATTCAGGCCCTGTCACTCTCCCTATGTCAGGCTCTGATGCTATCCCAACCTGAAGCCCTGACACTGGTCATAAATAAGGCCCTGATAGTGTCAATAACTAAGGTCTTGACACTATCCCTAGGTCATTTCCTGACACGTTCCCTAAACTTTACCCTAACCCTGTCCCTCGCAACTGTCCTGCCTCTTAAGCTAACTGAAGCCCTCATGCTTTGAATACCTCAGGCCCTGAATTTAATCCCAAGGCTGTGACACTGTCCCTAACTAAGGTCTAGATGCTCGTCCTAAATCCGGCCCTGACATAGTGCCTAACTAAGGCATTATTGGTTCTGATGTATCAGCTATGACTTTTTTTTCCAATGGACTGCACACACTTACTAAAGTAAAATAAAAACATTATTTTTAAATGATATAAATAAATGAATAACTGCAAGAGATAGATTTAAGAGTGGATTTGGACCTGGCAGTTCTGGTGGCTCACTCTCTTGCAGTGTGGTCTGGTCTCTCTCCAATCCTTTGTCCTGTAAATGCCTTTGGGTGGCCCCGTTCACAGGAACAGTCTCTCTCACTGCATCCAGGGCTTCCAGAAACTGCAGGCGACGCTCACTCAATGTCCATTTTAACAGAAAAGAAGAGGTTCAGTTAAGGTCAGGTACTGTGGTCACCCATCCAGGGCTTTGGCTGTCCTCCCTTGATGGCAGGAAGCTCTTCCACTAGCTAAAGTAGCAACTCTGCTGTTGGTGGTAAACTCAAGACTCTTGCTTGGAGCATCACATCCGAGGCTGGCACTGATTGCCTGTGTACCTCAAAAGGCACACAGATTTCATTTGAGTCCCTGGCAGGTGGGAGCCCAGGAGTCACTCTTGCCCTCTGACTATATTAATCACCCATCTCCACAGAACACATCTGCTCATTTTCCTGTCTCTGCTCTCTCCTTTACAGAGAAGAGAAACCAAATGGTAGGTGGTAAGGAAACTGTTACTCAATGGAGCAGTGTCTCAAGGATTATTCTATACCGTGGAAGCCACAGTGGGCTGGCTTTCTGGAGAACACAGGCACTGGGTCCAGGATGCACATAGCTCCTTGAGACCACGCTGCCTCTGTGGGAAAACAACAGTTGGCAGGTCACTTGCTCCCATAACTTTGATTTTTCATGAGCATGAATGTGAAAGGTTTGCAAAAACCCGAAGGCCAAAGGATTGCAGGGCCATGGTCTGCTGTATGCTGAGGGTGGACAGGGCCACACTCAATGTCTGGAGGCTTATTTCCTCTCAGAAGGCTGGGAGGCTATGAGAGAGGAGGCCCTTTTCTCAATCACGTGGATGTAGGGAACTGAAACATCCCGAGGGGCCGTTTACGCTACCCAGGTAGCTGTTCAATTGCCCAGCAGCGAGGTCAGCTGAGTGATTGGCCACAGGGGCTTGACAGGGCCCAAGCAGGCCTGAGCTGGAGGACCACAGATGCCTGCCTGGGTGGTCAGCGGTCAAGGAATATTCTGAGGTTTTATTACCTACTACTTCCCACTCAAATGGGACGAAGGATGCAGCCAGTCCTGAAGGGCACCGCCAGCCCTCAAGAAGGCAGCATATGGGAGCTGGCAGCACTACAGCCTTGCATGGATGCCAACACGTCCCACTGAGCACACTGCGTGTCAGAGCTGGGCTGGAACCTGGGTCTAGCCCCACACTCCCCATGTTGGCGGCAGGGACCTTCCCGACTTCTGAGGCATCCCACAACCACAGACTGAGGTTAAGGTGGAGCTGAAACAGTCAGCAACCAGAGCAGACATTTCTTTCAACTTCTTTTGAGTCCAGGATGCAGAGAGGAAGCAGAGGCGGAGCAGAAAACCAACAGTCCAGCTTCACCCCACGTCACTTGCACCAGCAGAGTCCTGTCCATCGTGGAGGCTCAGATAGACGAGAGAGCAGAAGTCGAAGCAGGCCCATTAGATAGTAAACACTAGGTGTGTAAAGTATGAATACTTTCTGGTTTTCTTTTTATTTACAGGAAAGTTCATTTTTCAATCATTAAGATATGCTATTAGTAAAATAAATAGATTAAAATTGTGTATACCTTTTCAATCGCCCCTCACTAAATGTGAATTCTGTAGAAAGTACACATCCTCTGACATCTGTTCTTACAGGAGTCGCAGATTTAATTACTAAAAGCTGGCAGGAATCAACACAGGCGACTTTGCAGTTTTAGGATTGCCTGGGTCCGTCGCTTGCTGGGCTGCAGTTCCTACTTTCCACCTCTTTAAGATGCAGGTGGAGAAGCAACGGTGAGACCTGTCTCTCTATTAGCTGTTCAGCTAGGACTTTGAGGTACTTACCCTGTGCAGTATGTAGTAGCAGAAGCACGGGTCACAGCAGGAACAGAGTACTTGGTCTCGGCCCTTAGATGACCCACAGTGGACATTAGATACTCAGCCAACAACCAGAAAAGAGAGTCCACACATCTTACCTCCCTTCTACGAACACGTGCCGCTCAGGAACACAGGACACAGAAACTGGGCAGATATAGAGTTTAAATGCAGAACCTCTGGGACTTCCCTGCTGGTCCAGAGGTGAAGACTCAGGGCTTCCACTGCAGGGGGGCAGGTTCAATCCTTGGTGGGGGAACTAAAATCCCGCATGCTGCATGGCCCGGCCTAAATGAATAAATACACAAAAGCAGAATTTCTGTTCTCAAGGTGCTGGCTGATGGGGGAGGCAGAGAATAATTCCTGTGCCCCTCCCCAGAGTGGTAGTGCCAGAGCCAGCCACAGTCGAGGATCCCTATGGGGGATGCAGGGTGGGAGGGGCAGCCGCAGGAGGAGGAGAGGTGGTGAGGAAGGGAAGGGACCCAGGGCTCCGGCCAGCGAGGCTGCCTCACAAGGCAGGCCTGGGAGACGCTGTGTGGACAGGACCACAGGCCCCTGAGGACCGGGGCTGAGCTGCTGTTGGGAACAAGGGGTCGGCACTGATACAGGGCTGGGAGGCTACAGGGTTTAGAGCGAGCCCTGGGCCCCCCTGAGGATGATGCAGGGGAGCGACGCCCTGCAGAGAGCAGCTAGGAAAGGCTGCATGGATCCAAGCAGATGCCAGAACAAGATCGCGCCAGGGAACCATGTACAGGAGGTGGACGAGATTGGGTGACTGCTGGGCAGGTGGGGTGGGATGGCAGACAGGGGGCACATCACGGGGAGAGCCTAGGAGCAGCGATCTGGGGAGAGAGGAGGGAGGGCAGATACAATGAGATTGGCTGTATAGGTCAAGCCATAGTGACAAGTATCCTGATGGTCTGCCTGAGTGCAGAGCTGTCCGCCCACTCTCACTGTGCACTCCAAGTAGGCTCAAGCCTCTTCTGTCAAGGCTGTCAGACTTCTGCCCCTCCCAGGAGCTCATAAAAAGTGTAGCTAGTAGATCTCATTACAACCCCCAGGCACTGCATGATCATATGAGTTGCCACTGTGGGAACACAGGTGCTTCAGATCTATACTCCACACCAATTCCATTTACCAACTATAATTTCTGTCTGGAACTATTTTTCTTGGGGTGATTCCACTGTGTCTGTCTTCAACCTTTAATTGTACATAATAACTTTTATCCAGTCTGTAGTTAAAGACTAAAGAATGATTTTTCACTGGGAATTAGCCAGTGATTTAGGAAGTCCCTTGGGAATTTAAACATTGGTGGGTGTTCCTATCTGCAAGCAGTTCCTCTACAGGCCTAAACACCTTCTGCCACAGAGCAATGGCCACGTTACGTGGTTAGCTAAAGATATCAGGCAGAATCCGCTTTCACAGAACAACTTGCATCTGGAATGTCCCCCAAACCCCAGGCCCACCTTGCCCCAGGCCCTGTACCCCACCAAGACTGCGGGCACATGGAGAGAGAAAGCTTTGCCTGCCCGTCCTGTTCTAGGACAACAGTTCCAGGATCCATTCCTCTACCTGTCAGCCAGCCAGGCGGCCCCAGAGGAAACTTACAACTATTGGAAAGGATAGACAGACAGAAAATGACAGTGTGGTGTGACAAGTGCTATGACATGGAACATTCAGGGGAACAACTAAGCCAACAGGAGGCCAAGGGGCTGTGGTGGGCAGGCCAGACCAGGGCGAGGGGTGGGGAGCCTCCTTGAGGAGAGACGCTGTTTCCTTGAAGAGCGACAGGTGTTGGTTTGGCCGGCAGTCACCAAACAAGAGAATAACCAGCAGGGGACGCTGAGGGGAAGAACAGGCACCATGAAAAAGCAACTGCTGCCACAGCTGAGGAAATCAAATCTCCAAAAAAAGAGTGCAGTGTGCTGCCCTACACGCGACATACACAGAGTGACACTGAAGGGCTACGTGCCTGGATGTTGCTTAGAAGGCCCAGGGGGTCCTGGGGGTACTCAGTGTTCCTGCCGTGAATAGGGTGCTGACGCGAGGCTCCTAGGTGTCCTGAAAAGCGTACTGCCTTTAAGATAATGCAGAGCAGTGGCTACGGCCCCATGGAAACTGCTGCACACCTCTGCTTTTGCACGGCAATTCAGGGCCTTACCTCGAGACAAGTGCTCATGCTCAGTGTCCCGTTAGCGACACAGCATGGTAGGATGGTGAATTTCTCCTCGAGCAGAGTGACTACAGGTACGAGGTCCTAGAAAAATTGTAAGCGGAATGTTTGCCCACGGCAGGTCAGACGACGGCCATAACGAAGACTTCCATGGCACGGCGGACAGGCCAGAAATGTGGTCCTGAGGTTGTTCGAGGAATCTGGAAATGCAAATCTACTTAAGGAACGTGCAGTCTGTGGCCCATCACTCGGCCTACATGGAGGGCCTCCGAGGGACCAATCTATGGGCCTCGATGTTCCTCAGAAGGCCCACAGGGGTCTGGAGGTACTCAGTGATCCTGGAGGGAATTGACGCACACCCGAGGGGCCTAGGAGTCCTGAAAAGGGTACTTCCTTTAAAATGCAGAACACCTACTAAGACCTCATGGAAAAAGCTGCATGCCTCCCTTTCCCTACGGAAACTCAGGGCATTTTCTCGAAGCAAGGGCTCACGTTGAGTTTCCCTTTAGCAATAAGCATGGCAGACTGAGCTTCACCCCGGCCATGGAAGCACCTGGTTTAGATAGAGGAAACTCATTTTCTTCCCAGAGCCAGGCCTACAGTGGCTAGAGACCTGTCAACAGCAGTGAATTTCAGGCTGCTTCAAGGCAGCATGAATGGAGCTTTCAAAATGGGAAAGCAAGGCTAGTTCCATCAGGCACCATTTCCATTAGCACTCGCAGCATACGTCCCTGTAGTTTCTAACAAGTCAAAAGAGACACAGGTTACCCAGTGGTTACTTCCATAATCAACTCCTCAAAGCAGGATGTACTGCATCTACTGAACTCCCCCAACCAAGATACGCCTTAGCTAGGCCTCCGGGCCTGTGGTTCTTCAAATACCTGCAGTATTACATGAAGAACTGGGCTATAGTGGCAGTCGGAAAGCATGCCGACTTTATCCTTGAAACAGGGTGAATTCAGGTAGGAGGTCCTAGATGGAATGTGAAACCGAGTGTTTTTCTAAGTCCAGCTCAGACTAGGGCAATGAGTCAGAATTATATGGCATGTTGGACATGCTAGAATGGTTTACCTGAACCTGTGGGAGACTGGGGAAATCAAGCTGTCCCAAAAAAGAGTGTAGTGTGTTGCCCTACACTCAGCATAAACAGAGTGACTCCGAAGGACTACGAGCCTGGAAGTTGCTTAGCGGGCCCGGGGGAGTTGAGGGTGCTCACTGTTCCTGCCGGGAACAGGGTGCCCACGCGAGGCTGCTAGCTGTCCTGAAAAGCGTACTGCCGTTAAGATAATGCAGAGCAGCAACATTGGCCTCAGGAAACTGCTACACACCTCGGCTTCTGCACGGACATTCAGGGCCTTACCTTGAGGCAAGCGCTCATGCAGAGTGTCCCATTAGCGACACAGCATGGTAGGATGCTGAATTTCTCCTCGAGCAGAGTGACTTCAACTACGAGGTCCTAGAAGAATTGTAAGCAGAATATTTTCCCATGGCAGCTCGAACAACGACCATGACGAAGACTTCCATGGAATGTCGAACTGGCCAGAAATGTGGTCTGAGGCTGTTCGAGGGCTCTGGAAATGAAGCTGTCCTTCACGAACAAGCAGGGTGTTGCCCATCACTCGGCATACACGGAGAGCCTCCGAGGGGGAGACATACGGGCCTAGACATTGCACAACCAGCCCACAGGGGTCTGCAGGTACGCAGTGATCCTGGAGGGATATGATGCACACGCAAGGGACCTAGGAGTCCTCAAATGTGTACTTCCTTTAAACTGCAGCAAAACAGCGACTAACACTTCATGGAAACAGCTGCATGCATCCTTTCTGTACGGATACTCAGGGCTTGTCATCGAGGCAACTACTCACGTTGAGTTTCCCCTTACCTGTAGAGCATTGTAGGCTGAGCTCAACACCGGCCATGGAAGCACGTCGTTTAGATAGAGGAAACTCATTTTCTGCCCAGAGCCAGACCTACAGTGGCTAGAGGCCTGTAAACAGAAATGAATTTCAGGCAGCTGCAGGGCAGCATGCATGGACCTTTCAAAATGGGAAAACAAGGCTACTTCCATTAGGCATCCATTTCCATGGGCACACACACCATACATCCCTGTGGATTCTAACAAGTCAAAAGAGACAGAGGTTACCCAGTTGTTCCTTCCCTGAATCAACTCCTCGAAGCAGGGTGTTCTGCATCTACCAAAATGGCTCAACCAAGGTATGCCCTAGCTAGGCCTCGGGCCTGAGGCTCTTCAAAACCCTGCAGTGTTACATGAAGAACGGGGCTTTAAAGGCAGTCGGAAAGCAAGCCAACTTTCTCCTGGAGGCAGAGTGACTTCAGGCAGGAGCTCCTAGATGGAATGCGAAGCCGAGGGTTTTTCTCAGCACAGCTCAGACTAGGGCAATGGGTCAGACTTACCAGGCATGTTGGACATCCTAGAAGGGTCTTCATGAACCTGTGGGAGCGCTGGGGATTTCAAGCTGTCCCATGAAGGAGGGCAGTGTGTTGCCCTATCCTTGGCATACACAGAATGGCTCTGACGGGTTATGGGCCTGGCAGGTGCTTAGCAGGCCCAGGGGGTCCTGGGGGTACTCACTCTTCTTGCCGGTAATAGGGTGCCCAAGCGAGGCTCCTAGGTGTCCTGAAAAGCGTACTGCCTTCAAGATAATGCAGAGCAGCGGCTACGGCCTCATGGAAACTGCTGCACGCCTCCGCTTCCGCACGGCAATTCAGGGCCTTACGTTGAGGCAAGTGCTCACGCTGAGTGTCCTGTTAGCGACACAGCACGGTAGGATGTTGAATTTCTCCTCGAGAAGAGTGACTTCAGGTACGAGTTCCTAGAAGATCTGTAAGCAGAGTGTTTTCCCTAGGCAGCTCAGACGACGGTCATGACGAAGACTTCCAAGCACGTCGGGCTGTCCAGAAATGGGGTCCTGGGGCAGTTCGAGAATTTTGGAAATGTAGCTCTCCTTAAGGAACCTTCACTGTGTTGCCCATCAGTCTGCACACACAGAGGGCCTAAGAGGAACCGACCTATGGGCCTCGATGTTGCTCAGCAGGCCCACAGGGGTCTGGAGGTACTCAGTGATCCTGGAGGGTAATGATGCACACCAGAGGGGCCTAGGTGTCCTGAAAAGGGTACTTCCTTTAAACTACAGCAGAACAGCGACTAAGACCTCATGGAAACAGCTGCACGCCTCCCTTTCTGTACGGATACTCAGGGCCTTTCCTCGAGGCAAGTACTCACATTGAGTTTCCTTCCCTTTAGCTCTAGAGCATGGCAGGCTGAGCCCCACCCAAGCCATGGAAGCACCTGGTTTAGATAGAGGAAACTCATTTTCTTCCCAAAAGCAGGCGTACAGTGGCTAGAGGCCTGTCAACAGCAGTGAATTTCACGTAGCTTTAAGGCAGCATGAATGGAGATTTCAAAATGGGAAAGCAAGGCTAGTTGCATCAGGCCCCCATTTCCATGGGCACACGCAGCACACATCCCTGTGGATTTCTAACAAGTCAAAATGGATACCGGTTACCCAGTGGTGCCTTCCCTGAATCAACTCCTCGAAGCAGGGTATTCTGCATCTAGCAAACTGCCTCAATCAAGGTACGCCGTAGCTAGGGCTCGGGCCTGAGGCTCTTCAAAAGCCTGTAGTGTTACACGAAGAACCGGGCTTTAGTGGAAGTCGGAATGCAAGCCGACTCTCTCCTGGTGGCAGGGTGACTTCAGGCAGGAGGTCCTAGTTGGAATTTGAAGCCCAGGGTTTTTCTCAGTGCAGCTCAGACTAGGGCAATGAGTCAGACTTACCAGGCATGTTGCACGTGATTAAAGGGTGTTCTTGAAACTTTGGGAGTGCAGGGGATTGCAAGATGTCCCATGAAGAAGCGCAGTGTGTTGCGCTACACTCGGCATAAACAGACAGGCTCCGAAGGGATACGCGCCAGGACGTTCCTTAGCAGGCCCGGGGGCGGGGGGGGGGGGCTGGGGTACTCAGGGATCCTGCCGGGAATTCAGTGCCCACGCGAAGCTCGTAGGTGTCCTGTAAAGCCGTTAAGATAACGGAGAGCGGCGGCTACGGCCTACTGGAAACTTCTGCACGCCTCCGCTTCTGCACGGCCTTACCTTGAAGCAAGTGATCACGCTGAGTGTCCCATTAGCGAAACAGCATGGTAGGATGGTGAATTTTTCCTTGAGCAGAGTGACTTCAGGTACAAGCTCCTCGAAGAATTGTAAGCAGAACGTTTTCCCATGGCAGCACAGACGACGGTCATGACGTAGACTTCCATGGCACGTTGGACTGGCCAGCAATGTGGTCCTGAGGCAGTTCGAGAATTCTGGAAATGTAGCTCTCCTTAAGGAACATTCAGTGTGTTGCCGAACACTCGGCATACACAGAGTGGCTCCGATGGGTTATGGCCCTTGCAGTTTCTTAGCATGCCCAGGGGGTCCTGGGGGTACTCACTGTTCCTGCCGGGAATAGGGTGCCCACGCGAAGCTCCTAGGTGCCCTGAAAAGTGTACTGCCGTTAAGATATTGCAGAGCAGCGGCTACGGCCTCATGGAAACTGCTGCACACCTCTGCTTTTGCACGGCAATTCAGGGCCTTACCTCGAGACGAGTGCTCATGCTGAGTGTCTCGTTAGCGACACAGCATGGTTGGATGTTGAATTTCTCCTCGAGCAGAGTGACTACAGGTACGAGGTCCTTCAGGAATTGTAAGCGGAATGTTTGCCCATGGCAGGTCAGACGACGGCCATAACGAAGACTTCCATGGCACGGCGGACAGGCCAGAAATGTGGTCCTAAGGATGTTCGAGGGATCTGGAAATGCAACTATACTTAAGGAACGTGCAGTGTGTGGCCCAGCACTCGCCCTACACAGAGGGCCTCCGAGGGACCGACCTATGGGCCTCGATGTTGCTCAGAAGTCCCACAGGGGTCTGGAGGTACTCAGTGATCCTGGAGGGAATTGATGCACACCCGAGGGGTTTAAGAGTCCTGAAAAGGGCACTTCCCTTAAAATGCGCAAAACAGCTACTAAGACCTCATGGAAACAGCTGCATGCCTCCCTTTCTGTACGGATATTCTGGGCATGTTCTCGAAGCAAGTGCTCACGTTGAGTTTCCCTTTAGCTCTAGTCCATGGCAGGCTGAGCCCCAACCAGGCCATGGAAGCACCTGGTTTAGCTACAGGAAACTCATTTTCTTCCCGGAGCCAGGCCTACAGTGGCTAGAGACCTGTCCACAGCAGCGAATTTCAGGGAGCTTCAAGGCAGCATGCACGGAGCTTTCAAAATGGGAAAGCAAGGCTACTTCCATTAGGCATCCATTTCCAAGGGCACACGCAACATACATCCCTGTGGTTTCTAACAAGTCAAAAGAAACACAGGGTACCCAGTTGTCCCTTCCCTGAATCAACTCCTCGAAGCAGGGTGTTCTGCATCTAGAAAATGCCTCAACCAAGGTATACCCTAGCTAGGCCTCGGGCCTGAGGCTCTTCAAAAGCCTGCAGTGTTACATGAAGAGCCGGGCTTTAGTGGCAGTCGGAAAGCAAGCCGACTTTCTCCTGGTGGCAGGGTGACTTCAGGCAGGAGGTCCTAGATGGAATGCGAAGCCGAGAGTTTTTCTCAGTGCAGCTCAGACTAGGGCAATGAGTCAGACTTATCAGGCATGCTGCACGTGCTTAAAGGGTGTTCTTGAAACTTTGGGAGTGCAGGGGATTGCAAGATGTCCCATGACGAAGTGCGGTGTGTTGCGCTACAGTCGGCATAAACAGACAGGCTCCGAAGGGATATGCGCCAGGACGTTCCTTAGCAGGCCCAGGGGGGCCTGGGGTACTCAGGGAACCTGCCGGGAATTCGGTACCCACGCAGAGCTCCTAGGTGTCCTGAAAAGCCGTTCAGATAACGGAGAGCAGCGGCTACGGCCTCATGGAAACTTCTGCAGGCCTCTGCTTCCGCACGGCCATTCAGGGCCTTACCTTGAGGCAAGTGATCACGCTGAGTGTCCCATTAGCGACACAGCATGGTAGGATGGTGAATTTTTCCTTGAGCAGAGTGACTTCAGGTACAAGCTCCTCGAAGAATTGTTAAGCAGAACGTTTTCCCATAGCAGCACAGATGACGATCATGACGTAGACTTCCACGGCACGTTGGACTGGCCAGCAATGTGGTCCTGAGGCAGTTCGAGAATTCTGGAAATGTAGCTCTCCTTAAGGAACATTCAGTGTGTTGCCGAACACTTGGCATACACAGAGGACCTCCGAGGCACCAACTTATGAGCCTCGATGTTGCTCAGCAGGGCGACAGGTGTTTGGAGTTACTCAGGGATCCTGGAAGGAAATGGTGCACACATGAGGGGCCTAGGACTCCTGAAAGGGGTACTTCCATTAAAGTACAGCAGAAAAGTGACTAAGAGCTCATGGAAATAGCTGCATGCCTCCCTTTCTGTACGGATACTCAGGGCCTGTCCTCGACGCAACTACTCACGTTCAGTTTCCCTTGACCTCTAGAGCATGGCAGGCTGAGCTCCACCTCGGCCATGGAAGCACCTGGTTTAGATAGAGGAAACTCATTTTCTTCCCTGAGCCAGGCCTACAGTGGCTAGAGGCCTGTCAATAGCAGTGAATTTCAGGTAGCTTCAAGATAGCATGCATGGCGCTTTCAAATTGGGAATGCAAGGATAGTTACATCAGGTCCCTATTACCAAAGGCACATGCAGCATACATCCCTTTAATTTCTAAGAAGTCAAAAGAGACACATGTTCCCACTGCTTAGTTCCCTGAATCAACTCTTCGAAACAGGGTGTTGTGCATTTAGCAAACTGCCTCAACCAAGGTATGCCCTAGCTAGGCCTCGGGCCTGTGGCTCTTCAAAAGCATGCAGCGTTACACGAAGAACTGGGCTTTAGTGGCAGTCGGAATGCAAGCCGACTTTCTCCTGGTGGCAGGGTGACTTCAGGCAGGTGGTCCTAGGTGGAACTGGAAACTGAGGGTTTCTCTCAGTTTAGCTCAGACTAGGGCATTCTGTCAGAGTTAGCCGGCATGTTGGCGGTTGTAGAAGGCTGTTCGTGAATCTGTGGGAGTGCTGGGGATTTCAAGCTGTCCCGTGAAGGAGTGCACTGTGTTGCCGTATACTCAGCATACACAGAGTAGCTCGGGAGGGCTACAGGCCTGGCAGTTGCTTAGCAGGCCCACGGGGTCCTGGGAGTACTCACCGTTCCTGCCGGGAATAGGGTGCCTACGAGAGCCCCCTAGGTGTCCTGAAAAGCGTATTGCCATTAAGATAATGCAGAGCAGCGGCTACAGCCTCATGGAAACTGCTGCATGCCTCCGCTACTTCAGGAAAATTCAGGGCCTTACCCTGAGGCAAGTTCTCACGCTGAGTGTCCCATTAGCGACACAGCATGGTAGGATGCTGAATTTCTCCTCGAGTAGAGTGACCTCAGGTACGAGATCCTCGAAGAATTCTAAGCAGACTGTTTTCCCACGGCAATTCATACGATGTCCATGACGAAGAATTCCATGGCACGTCGGACTGGCCAGAAATGTGGTCCTCAGGCTGTTCGAGGGCTGTGGAAATGTAGCTCTCCTTAACGAACATGCAGTGTGTTGCCAATCACTGGGCATACACAGAGGGCCTCCGAGGGACCAACCTATGGGCGTTGATGTTGCTCAGCAGGCCCACAGGGGCCTGGAGGTACTCAGTGATCCTGGAGGGAAATGATGCACACCCGAGGGGCCTAGAAGTCCTTAAAAGGGGACTTCCTTTAAACTACTGCAGAACATCTAGTAAGACCTCATAGAAGCCTCCAAATGGCTCCCTCTCTGTATGGTACTCAGGGCTTTTCCTCGAGGCAACTACTCACATTCAGTTTCCCTTTATCTCTAGAGCATGGCAGGCTGAGCTCCACCCTGGCCATGGAAGGACTTGGTTTAGATAGGGGAAACTCATTTTCCTCCGAGAGTCAGGCCTACATTGGCTAGGGGCCTGTCAACAGCAGTAAATTTAAATTACCTTCAAGGCAGCATGAACGGAGCTTTCAAATTGGGAAAGCAAGGCTAGTTCGATCAGGCCCCCATTTCCAACGGCACAGGCAGCATACATCCCTGTGGTTTCTAACAAGTCTTAAGAGACTCAGGTTACCCAGTGGTTTCTTACCTGAATCGACTCCTCGAAGCAGGGTGTTCTTCAGAGCAAACTGCTTCAACCAAGGTAGACCCTGGCTAGGGCTCCGGGCCAGTGGCTCTTGAAAAGCCTGCAGTGTTTCACAGAGAACTGGTTTAAGTGGCAGTCAGAACGCAATCTGACTTTCTCCTGGAGGCAGGGTGACTTCAGGCAGGAGGTCCTAGATGGAATGCGAAACCGAGGGTTTTTCTCAGTGCAGTTCAGATTAGGGCAATGAGTCAGACTTCCCCCGCACGTTGGACGTGCTAGAACGGGGTTCGAGAACCTGTGGGAGGATTTGGTAAAGCAAGCTGTCCCAAAAAACAGTGTGTTGACCTACACGCGGTCAACAGTGCAGTGTGTTGACCTACACGCGGCATACACAGAGTGACTCCGAAGGGCTATGGGCCTGGATGTTGCTTAGCAACTAGGACCCTATTGCTGATCCAACAAAGGCACTGATTCTTCTCCGACATCATGCCCTGACAGTGTCCCCAGCTAAGGGTCTGACGCTAGGCCTCACTCAGACCCTGTTGCTCTCCCTAAGGCAGGCACTGATGCTGTCCCTACCTGACGTCCTGACACTGGTCGTAAATAAGGCCCTAATACTGTCAGTAACTAAGGTCTTGACACTATCCCTAGGTCATTTCCTGACACGATCCCTAAACTGTACCCTAAGCATGTCCCTCACAACTGTCCTGCCTCTTAAGCTAACTGAAGACCTTATGCTGTGGCTAACTCAGGCCCTGAATTTAATCGCAAGGCCGTGACACTGTCCCTAAATACAGTCTAGATGCTCATTCTAAATCCGGCCCTGACATAGTGCCTAACTAAGGCATTATTGGTTCTGATGTATCAGCTATGATATTTTTTTCCAATGGACTGTACACACTCACTAAAGTAAAATAAAAACATTATTTTTAATTGATATCAATAAATGAATAACTGTAAGAGGTAGATTTAAGAGTGGATTTGGATCTGGCAGTTCTGGTGGCTCACTCTCTTGCAGTGTGGTCTGGTCTCTCTCCAATCCTTTGTCCTGTAAATGCCTTTGGGTGGCCCCATTCACAGGAACAGTCTCTCTCACTGCATCCAGGGCTTCCAGAAACTGCAGGTGATGCTCACTCAATGTCCATTTTAACAGAAAAGAAGAGGTTCAGTTAAGGTCAGTGACTGTGGTCACCCATCCAGGGCTTTGGTTGTCCTCCCTTGATGGCAGGAAGCTCTTCCACTAGCTAAAGTAGCAACTTTGCTGTTGGTGGTAAACTCAAGATTCTTGCTTTGGGCATCACATCCGAGGCTGGCCCTGATTGCCTGTGTACCTCAAAAGGCACACAGACTTCATTTGTGTCCCAGGAATTAGCAGCCCAAGAGTCACTCCTGCCCTCTGTCTATATTAATCACCCATCTCCACAGAACACATCTGCTCATTTTCCTGTCTCTGCTCTCTCCTTTACAGAGAACAGAAACCAAATGGTAGGTGGCTGTTACTCAATGGAGCAGTGTCTCAAGGATTATTCTCTACCGTGGAAGCCAGAGTAGGCTGGCTTTCCGGAGGGCACAGGCACTGGGTCCAGGATGCACATGGCTCCTGGAGACCACGCTGCCTCAGAGGGAAAACACCAGTTGGGAAACCACTTGCTCCCATACCTTTGATTTTTCATGAGCATGAATGTCAAAGGTTTGCAACAACCCGAAGGCCAAAGGATTGCAGGGCCATGGTCTGCTGTATGCTGAGGGTGGACAGGGCCACACTCAATGTCTGGAGGCTTATTTCCTCTCAGAAGGCTGGGAGGCTATGAGGGAGGAGGCCATTTTCTCAATCACATGGATGTAGGGAACTGAAACATCCCAAGGGGCCGTCTATGCTGCCCAGGTAGCTGTTCAATTGCCCAGCAGCAAGGTCAGCTCAGTGATTGGCCATAGGGACTTGACAGGGCCCAAGCAGGCCTGAGCTGGAGGACCACAGATGCCTGCCTGGGTGGTCAGCGGTCAAGGGATATTCTGAGGTTTTATTATCTGCTACTGCCCACTCAAATGGGATGAAGGATGCAGCCAGTCCTGAAGGGCACCGCCAGCCCTCAAGAAGGCAGCATATGGGGGCTGGCAGCGCTACAGCCTTGCATGCATGCCAACATGTCCCACTGAGCACACTGTGTGTCAGAGCTGGGCTGGAACCTGGGTCTAGCCCCACACTCCCCATGTTGGCGGCGGGGACCTTCCCGACTTCTGAGGCATTCCACAACCACAGACTGAGGTTAAGGTGGAGATGAAACAATCAGCAACCAGAGCAGACATTTCATCTTCTTTAGAGTCCAGGATGCAGAGAGGAAGCAGAGGCGGAGCAGAAAACCAACAGTCCAGCTTCACCCCACGTCACTTGCACCAGCAGAGTCCTGTCCATCGTGGAGGCTCAGATAGATGAGAGAGGGGAAGGTGAGGCAGGCCCATTAGATGGCGAACACTAGGTGTGTAAAGTGTGAGTACTGTCTGGTTTTCTTTTTATTTACGGGAATGTCTATTTTTCAATCATTAAGATCCGCTATTAGTAGTATAAAAAGATAAAAATTGTATATCCCTTTTCACACACCCCTCACTAAATGTGAATTCTGTAGAAGGTACACATCTTCTGAAATCTCTTCTTACAAGAGTCACAGATTTACTTACTAAAAGCTGGCTGGAATCAACACAGGTGACTTTGCAGTTTTAGGATTGCCTGGGTCCGTCACTTGCTGGGCTGCAGTTCCTACTTTCCACCTCTGTAAGATGCAGGTGGAGAAGCAACGGTGAGACCTGTCTCTCTATTAGCTGTTCAGCTAGGACTTTGAGGTACTTACCCTGTGCAGTATGTAGTAGCAGAAGCACGGATCACAGCAGGAACAGAGTACTTGGTCTCGGCCCTTAGATGACCCACAGTGGACATTAGATACTCAGCCAACAACCAGAAAAGAGAGTCCACACATCTTACCTCCCTTCTACGAACACGTGCCGCTCAGGAACACAGGACACAGAAACTGGGCAGATATAGAGTTTAAATGCAGAACCTCTGGGACTTCCCTGCTGGTCCAGAGGTGAAGACTCAGGGCTTCCACTGCAGGGGGGCAGGTTCAATCCTTGGTGGGGGAACTAAAATCCCGCATGCTGCATGGCCCGGCCTAAATGAATAAATACACAAAAGCAGAATTTCTGTTCTCAAGGTGCTGGCTGATGGGGGAGGCAGAGAATAATTCCTGTGCCCCTCCCCAGAGTGGTAGTGCCAGAGCCAGCCACAGTCGAGGATCCCTATGGGGGATGCAGGGTGGGAGGGGCAGCCGCAGGAGGAGGAGAGGTGGTGAGGAAGGGAAGGGACCCAGGGCTCCGGCCAGCGAGGCTGCCTCACAAGGCAGGCCTGGGAGACGCTGTGTGGACAGGACCACAGGCCCCTGAGGACCGGGGCTGAGCTGCTGTTGGGAACAAGGGGTCGGCACTGATACAGGGCTGGGAGGCTACAGGGTTTAGAGCGAGCCCTGGGCCCCCCTGAGGATGATGCAGGGGAGCGACGCCCTGCAGAGAGCAGCTAGGAAAGGCTGCATGGATCCAAGCAGATGCCAGAACAAGATCGCGCCAGGGAACCATGTACAGGAGGTGGACGAGATTGGGTGACTGCTGGGCAGGTGGGGTGGGATGGCAGACAGGGGGCACATCACGGGGAGAGCCTAGGAGCAGCGATCTGGGGAGAGAGGAGGGAGGGCAGATACAATGAGATTGGCTGTATAGGTCAAGCCATAGTGACAAGTATCCTGATGGTCTGCCTGAGTGCAGAGCTGTCCGCCCACTCTCACTGTGCACTCCAAGTAGGCTCAAGCCTCTTCTGTCAAGGCTGTCAGACTTCTGCCCCCCCAGGAGCTCATAAAAAGTGTAGCTAGTAGATCTCATTACAACCCCCAGGCACTGCATGATCATATGAGTTGCCACTGTGGGAACACAGGTGCTTCAGATCTATACTCCACACCAATTCCATTTACCAACTATAATTTCTGTCTGGAACTATTTTTCTTGGGGTAATTCCACTGTGTCTGTCCTTCAACCTTTAATTGTACATAATAACTTTTATCCAGTCTGTAGTTAAAGACTAAAGAATGATTTTTCATTGAGAATTAGCCAGTGATTTAGGAAGTCCCTTGGGAATTTAAACATTGGTGGATGTTCCTATCTGCAAGTAGTTCCTCTACAGGCCTAAACGCCTTCTGCCACAGAGTAACGGCCACGTTACATGGTTAGCTAATGATATCAGGCAGAATCCGCTTTCACAGAACAACTTGCATCTGGACGGTCCCCCAAACCCCAGGCCCACCTTGTCCCAGGCCCTGTACCCCACCAAGACTGTGGGCACATGGAGAGAGAAAGGTTTGCCCTGCCCGTCCTGTTCTAGGACAACGGGTCCAGGATCCATTCCTCTACCTGTCAGCCAGCCAGGCGGCCCCAGAGGAAATTTACATCTAGTGGAAGGGACAGAGAGACAGAAAATAACAGTGTGGTGTGACAAGTGCTATGACAAGGGACATTCAGGTGAACAACTAGGCCAAGAGGGGGACCAAGGGGCTGTGGTGGGCAGGCCAGACAAGGGTGTGGGGTGGGGAGCCTCCCCAAGGAAGGACGTTGTTTCCTTGAACAGCTACAGCTGTTGGTTTGGCCGGCAGTCACCAGACCTGCAAAGAAACAGCAGGGGACATGGAGGGGAAGGACAGGCACCATGAAAAAGCAACTGCTGCCACAGCTGAGGAAATCCAGCTGTCCCAAAAAAGAGTGCAGTGTGCTGCCCTACACGCGACATACACAGAGTGACTCAGAAGGGTTATGGGCCTGGATGTTGCTTAGCAGGCCCAGGGGAGCCTGAGGGTACGCAGTGTTCTTGCAGGGAATACGGTGCCCACGCGAGGCTCCTAGGTGTCCTGAAAAACGTACTGCCGTTAAGATAATGCAGAGCAGCGGCTATGGCCTCATGGAATCTGCTGCATGCCTCAGCTTCTGCACGGCAATTCAGGGCCTTACCTTGAGGCAAGTGCTCACGCTGAGTGTCCCGTTATCGACACAGCATGGTAGGAGGCTGACTCTCTTCTCGAGCAGAGTGACTTCAGGTATGAGATCCTCGAAGAATGTTGAGCAGAGTGTTTTCCCATGGCAGCTCAGATGGTGACCATGACAAATACTTCCATGGCATATCGGACTGGCCAGAAATGTGGTACTGAGGCAGTTCGAGGGCTATGGAAATGCAGCTCTCCTTAACGAACGTGCAGTGTGTTGCCCATCACTCGGCATACACACAGGGCCTAGGAGGGACTGACCTATGGGCCTCGATGTTGCTCAGCAGGCCCAGAGGTGTCTGGAGGTACTCAGTGATCCTGGAGGGAAATGATGCACACCGGAGGGGCCTAGGATTCCTGAAAACGGTACTTCCTGTAAAATAGAGCAGAACAGTAAGACCTCATGGAAGCCGCTAAATGCCTCCCTTTCTCTACGGTACTCAGGGCCTTTCCTCGAGGCAAGTACTCACATTGCGTTTCCCTTTATCTCTAGAGCATGGCCGGCTGAGCTCCACCCCAGCCATGGAAGAACCTGGTTGAGATAGAGGAAATTCATTTTCGTCCCAGAGTCAGGCCTACATTGGCTACGGGCCTGTCAACAGCAGTGAATTTTAGGTAGCTTCAAGGTATCATGCATGGAGCTTTCAAAATGGGAAAGCAAGGCTAGTTCCATCAGGCCCACATTTCATGGGTACAAGCAGCATACATCCCTGTGGTTTCTAACAAGTCGAAAGAGACACAGATTACACACTGCTTCCTTCCCTGATTCAACTTCTCCAAGTAAGGTGTTCTGCATCTAGTGAACTACGTCATCCAAGGAACCCCCTAGGTAGAACTTCGGGCTTGTGGCTCTTTAAAAGCCTGCAGTGTTACACAAAGAACTGGGCTTTAGTTCAAGTAGTAACGCATGCCGACTTTATCCTGGAAGCAGTGTGAATTCAGGGAGGAGGTCCTAGATGGAATGCGAAGCTGAGGGTTTTTCTCAGTGCAGCTCAGATTAGGGCAATGAGTCAGACTTACCAGGCATGTTGGACGTGCTAGAACTGTTTACCTGAACCTGTGGGAGTACTGGGGAAATCAAGCTGTCCCAAAAAAGAGTGCACTGTGTTGCCCTATACTCAGCATACACAGAGTGACTCCGAAGGGCTACGAGCCTGGAAGTTGCTTAGCAGGCCCAGAGGGGCTGGTGGTACTCACTGTTCCTGCCGGGAACAGGGTGGCCACGCGAGGCTCCTAGGTGTCCTGAAAAGCGTACTGCTGTTAAGATAATGCAGAGCAGCGGCTACGGCCTCATGGAAACTGCTGCACGCCTCCACTTCTGCACGGCAATTCAGGGCCTCACCTCGAGGCAAGTGCTCTCGTTTAATGTCCCATTAGTGACACAGCATGGTAGGATGCTGACTTCCTACCTGAGTATAGTGACCTCAGGTACGAGGTCCTTGAAAAATTCTAAGCAGAGTGATTTCTCATGGCAGCTCAGACGAGAGCCATGATAAAGACTTCCATGGCACCTTGGACTGGCTATAAATGTGGTCCTGATGCTGTTCGAGTGCTCTGGCAATGTAGCTTTCCTTAAGTAATGATCAATGTGTTGCCCATCACTCGTCAAACACAGAGGACCTCCAAGGGACCAATGGGCCTCGATTTTGGTCAGCAGGCCCACGAGGTCTGGAGGTACTCAGTGATCTTGGAGAGAAAATGATGCACACCCAAGGGGCCTAGGAGTCCTGAAAGGGCACTTCTTTAAAATAAGGCAGAACCCCGATGAAAACCTCATGGAAACAGCCGCATGCCTCACTTACCGCATGTCTACTCAGGGCCTTACCTCGAGGCAAGTACTCAAGTTGAGTTTCTATTTAGCTCTAGAGCGTGGCAGCCTGAGCCCCACCCAAGCACTGGAAGAACTCTGTTTAGCTAGAGGAAACTCACTTTCTTTGCAGAGCCATGCCTACAGCGGCTAGAGTTCTGTCAACAGCAGTGAATTTCACGTAGCTTCAAGGCAACATGAAGGGAGCTTTCAAAATGGGAAAGCAAGGCTAGTTCCATCAGGCCCCCATTTCCATGGGCACACGCAGCATACATCCCTGTGCTTTCTAACAAGTCAAAAGAGACACAGATTACACACTGGTTTCTTCCCTGAATCAAAATCTCCAAGCAAGGTGTTCTGCATCTAGTGAACTACGTCAACCAAGGAACACCCTAGGTAGGAATTCAGGCCTGTGCCTCTTCAAAAGCCTGCAGTGTTACTCAAAGAATTGATCTTTAGTTGCAGTTAGGAACGCAAGCCGACTTATTCTTTGAGGCAGGGTGACTTCAGGTAGGAAGTCTTAGATGCAATGCGAAGCCAAGTGTTTTTCTCAGTGCAGCTTAGACTAGGGCAATGAGTCAGACTTCCACGGCATGTTGGACATGCTAGAAAGGTGTTCGTGAACCTGTGGGAGTATTGGGTAAATCAAGCTGTCCCAAAAAACAGTGCAGTGTGCTGCCCTACACACGGCATACACAGAGTGACTCTGAAGGGCTACAAGCCTGGATGTTGCTTAGCAACTAAGAACCTATTGCTGATCCAACAAAGGCCCTGATGCAGCTCCTACATCATGCCCTGACAGTGTGCCCAGCTAAGGGCATGATGGTAGGCCTCAATCTGTCCCTGTCGCTCTCACTAACTCAAGCACTGACGCTATCCCTACCTGAAGCCCTGATCTTGGTCCTAAATAAGGCCCTGATACACTTAGTGCCTAAGGTCTTGACACTTACCCTAGGTCATTTCCTGACACGATCCCTAAACTTTACCCTAACCCTGTCCCTAGCAACTGTCCTGCCTCTTATGCTAACTGAAGCCCTTATACTGTGAATACCTCAGGCCCTGAATTTGGTCCCAAGTCCGTGACACTGTCACCAAGGCCTAGAAGGTCGTCCTAAATCTGGCCCAAACCTGTCCATAACTAATGCCTTAACAACATTCCTAACTCAGTCCCTGACACGGAAACTAACAGAGGCCCAGATGCTGGTCCTAACGTAGGCCCTGACACTGTGTCTAACTAAGGCCCTGCTGCCAAATATATAAAGTCCTGACATTACCCTGAGCTAATATCCTGACCCATGTCTTGCCAAGGTCCTGAAACTGTCCCAAAGTAAGCCCTGACTCTGTCCCTAAGTGAGGCCCTGTGGCTGTCCCTATCAGAGGACCTGAGAATGTCTTTAATGAAGACCCTAAGACTGATCCTACAGAGGCCCTTATACAACTCCTATGTCATGCCCTGACACTGTCCCTCACTCAGGCCCTAAAGATAGGCCTCACTTAGGCCCTGTTGCCGTACCTTAGTTAGGCTCTGACGCTATCCCTACATCAAGCCCTGACACTGGTCCTGATTAAGGCCCTGACACTGGTCCTAACTAAGGCCCTGTTGTTCTCAATAACTAAGGTCTTCATGCTATCCCTAGCTCATTTCTTGACACTATCCCTGGCCTGGAACCTGACTCTGTACCGAGCTAATTTCCTGCCTCTTATCCTCACAGAAGCCCTAATGCTCTCCGTAACTAAGGCCCAGACTAGTCCTAACTAGGGCCCTGACACTGTTTCTAACTATGGCCCGGAATCTGTCCCTAATATAGGTCCTGCTGCCGGAAATAACTAAAATCCAGACACTATCATGAGTTCAGAATCTGACCCAATTCTAATCAAGGTCCTGACACTATCCCTAAGAAAGCCCTCTCTCTGTCCCTAAGTGAAGGCCTGAGGCTGTGCCTAACTTAGGCCCTGAAGCTTTCCCTAACTGAGGCCTTGACGCTGTGACCACCTCAGGCCCTGATCATGTCTTTAACTAAGACCCTATTGCTGACCCAACAAAGGCCCTGATGCAGCTCCTACATCATGGCCTGACAGTGTCCCCAGCTAAGGGCATGACGCTAGGCCTCACTCAGGCCCTGTGGCTCTCTCTAAGTCAGGCTCTGACGCTGTCCTTACCTGAAGCCCTGACACTGGTTCTAATTAAGGCCCTGATACTCTCAGTGACTAAGGTCTTGACACTACCCCTAGGTCATTTCCTGACACGATCCCTAAACTTTACCCTAAGCCTGTCCCTAGCAACTGTTCTGCTTCTTATGCTAACTGAAGTCCTTATGCTGTGAATACCTCAGGCCCTGAATTTAGTCCCAAGGCCGTGACACTGTCCCTAACTAAGGCCTAGATGCTCATTCTAAATCCGGCCCTGACACTGTCCCTAACTATGGCCCTAAAACTCTGGCTAACTCAGGCCCTGACACGGTACCTAACACAGACCCAGATGCTAGTCCTATCTACGGCCTTGACACTGTCCCTAACTTAGGCCCTGCTGCTGTCAACATTTAAAGTCCTGACAGTATCCTGAGCTTATTATATCCTGGCCCATGTTTTATTAAGGTCCTGAAACTGTCCCAAAGTAAGCCTTGACGCTGTCCCTACGTGAGGCTGTGAGGCTGTCTCTCACAGAGGCCCTGATAATGTCTTTAACAAACCCTTTATGCTGTTCCTACTGAGGCCCTGATGCTTTTCCTAAGTCATGCCCTGACACTGTCCCCAGCTAAGGCTCTGACTCCAGGCCTCACTCAGTCCCTGTCGCTCTCCCTAAGTCAGGCTATGACTCTGTCCCTACCTGAAGCCCTGACACTGGTTCTAAATTAGGCACTGATGCTCTAAGTAGCTATGGTCTTGACACTATCCCTACGTCATTTCCTGACACTTTTCCTAGACCTTATCCTAACCTTGTCTCTACCTAATGTCGAGTCTCTTATGCTAACTAAATCCCTGATGCTGTCCCTAACTAAGACCCTGAATTTAGTCCCGAGGCCATGAACCTGTCTCTAACTGAGGCCTGGAGGCTGTCCCTCAACTTATCTTTAAAGCCCTCAACTTATCTTTAACTGAGGCCCTGACACTCTCCCTAATTAAGGACTGAGGCTATCTCTGACTAAGGCCCTGAGTCTGTCTTTAACTACTGGCCCCACTCTTTCCCTAACAAACGTCCTGACACATTCCCCAACTAAGACCTTGACATGGTCCCTAATAACCTGAGCTGTCCCTCATTAATGCCCTGATGCGGCCCATAAATGATGTACTGAAGATGGCACGAAGGTCCAGACGATGTCACTAATGACCCAAAATGTCTCTTACTAAGGCCCTCAAATTACCTCTAACTGAGGCCCTAAAGATGTCCATAACTAAGGCCCTGACACTATCTCTAACTAAGACCCTCATGTTATCTTTAACTGAGGCCATGACAGTGTCCCTAACAAAGAACCTGACACTGTCTCTAACTAAGGCCCTGAGTCTGTCTTTACCTAATGGCCTCATTCTTTCCCCAACTACTCTCCGACGCTGCCCCTACCCAAGGCCCTGATGGTGTGCCTAATTGCCTGAGCTGTCCTTCACTAATACCCTGACCCTGTCCATAACTAACGCCCTGATGATGTCCCTAACGAACAGCCTGAAGTGTCTCTTACTAAGGCCCTCAAGTTTTGCTCTAAGGCTCTGACACTCTCCCTAATTAAGGCCTTGACACTGTCTGTAAGTAATGGCCTGATGCAGCTCCTACCTGAGATGCTGATGCTCTCACTGAGACCTTGAAGTCTCTACCTGAGAAGCTGACACTGTCTGTAACTAATTTCCTGGCTTTTTCCTTAACTAACATCCTAATTTTGTCCCTAAATAATGCCCTGACACTGGTCCTAACTACGGCCCTGATGCTGACCCTATCTAAGGCCCTGACGATGTCCCTAATAGACTTAGATGTCCCTCACTGTTGGCCTGACCCTGTCCATCACCAAGGCCCTGACCCTCTTCCTAACTAAGGCTGTGATGATGTCTCTACCTGAGGCACTGTCACTGTCTATAATACGGCCGACTCTTTCCCTAACACCCTGATGCTGTCCCTAATGTTAATGTATCTCTCAATAACGCCCTGATCCTGTCCATAACTAAGGCCCTGATGCTCTCTCTATGTAAGACACTGACACTATCTATAATAATGGCCTGACTCTTTCCCTAACTAATACCCTGATGCTATCGCTAATTGAGGCCCTGAAGATGTCCCTAATATGCTTAGGTGTTCCTCTGTATCACCCTGATCCTGTCCATAACTAAGGCCCTGAATATGTCCCTAGGTAAGTCTCTGACGCTGTCCCTAACTAAGGCCCTGATGCTGTCTCTACCACAGAATCTGAAATTCTAATGGCCTGACTCTCCCTAACTAACATCCTGATGCTGCCCCTAAGTGAGGCCTTGACACTCTTCTTAGGTAAGGACTTGCTGCTGTCCCTACCTAAAACCCTGACACTGTCTGTAACTAATGACCTGACTCTTTCCCTAACTAACACCCTAGTTTTGGCCCTAACTAACGCCCTGACACTGGTTCTAATTATGGCCATGATGCTGGCTCTAAGGCCCTGAAGATATCCCTAAGTAACATCCTGAACTGTGTCTAACTAAGGCTCTCACGTTATCTCTAAGAGAAGCACTGACACTGTTCCTAACTTAGGCCCTGATGCTGTCCCTTATAGTCTAAGCTGTCACTAAATAATGCCCGGATCTTGTCCATAAGTAAGGCCCTGAATATGTCCCTAAGTGCATCTCTGATGATGTCCTTAACAGCCTAAACTCTCTTCAAGTTATCTCTGAGGCTCTGACACTGGCCCATCCTAAGGCCTCACCCCGGGGTTGTCCAAGGCTGCTGGGCAGTTTTCTCTTGTCCGCATCTCTAGCCAGCTGCCTGCCATCGGACACTCTAAGATTCTGCGATACAGTGGTCCCACGTGGGATGTGCCTGTGTAGGCTCACCTGCGGGAGGAGAGTCATGGCCACTTCGCCCTCCAGGGGACTGCGGCTCAGGGTAGGAGCCTCTCAGCCAGTGTCGGGACACGGGGCTCTGTGTCCTTGTTTGTTGTAAATCCCTTGGAGTTACCTCTAACATTTTTGAATGGATATCCCCCCCTCTGCATATTTATAATATAAATTATTTACCACATTAAAATCCAGGAATGATATTCTTAGAATGAGCAGGAGAACACTGGATGCCCCCACAATGATCTATTACTTGGAGGATTTAAAATTCTAATGAGAAAACACTCACTCTCCTCACCCTCTTGGGCGTCAGCATAAGGCGGGAATCAGCTGCATGTTTTATTTATCCCTCTGATTTTCCAGAACCTTTCCTTCCAGGAGAAATCTCTGGGCTCTGCGGGAGCTCTGAGTGGTGGCCGTCAGGTAAATCTGAGACTGAAAAGGAAGAGGAAGAGAGACAGAGGAGGATATGAGAAGCGGTGACGGGGAGAAGCAGGGGCGTCCACGTTCAATCGCAGGCTGAGAGTCTGGGTTAGTCTCCAGCGAAGCTAAGGACCACCAGGGTCTGGCCCCACTGGCCTTGTCACCTGGTGTGGGGACTGGGGACAGCCAAACCCCCATTACTCTCAGAGAAATCAGGGAGGTGGGAGGGCACCCCTGAGAGCCAGATGAAAATGGTCATGCTGTGAAATAATAAGATGCCCTTTCAGAAAAGTGAAGACTGTTCTCTTGGTTCTCAAAAACTTGCAAATACTCTGTGTCCATCTGGAGGCATGCTGAAGCCTTCAGCTTTTGAGGGCAGTAATGGGAGTGCATCTGGGCTCAAAACCATCCAGTACTCACTCCCTGAGGGTGCTGAGGATGACCCGTGTCCACCCCTCGGGTGCTGTGGGGCCTGAAATCCCCTGATCACCGAGGACGGGAGGGGCCGCACAGACACTCCACTGGACCACCGGGGGCTTGGCTGCTGGGCTACAATCCTTTATCAGATACATGGTTTGCAAACATCTTGGGCCATTTTGGATGGTGGATTATCTTATTCCTTGCTCCTTTTATACACAACTGTTTTTCATCTTGAGGAAGTCCAATTCATCTATTTTGTCTTTTGTTGCTTGTGCTTTTGGTAGATCTAAGAAGTCATGACCAAATCCAAGGTCATGAAGATTTACTCTCATGTTTTCTTCTAGGAGTTTTATAATTTTGGTACTTGCATCTAGGCCTTTGGTCCATTTTGCGTTGATTCTTTATATGGGGTGGGGGGAGGTAAGGGTCCTACTTTACTCTTCTACATGTGGGTATCCAGTTGTTCCAGAACCTGTGCTCACTGTTTGGGAGAAAATACCTGCAAATGACGCGACCAACAAGGGCTTAATTCTAAAATATACAAACACCTCATACAACTCAAAAAAGAAAAAAATAGGCAGAAGGTCTAAATAAACATTTCTCCACATACAGATAGCCAATAGGCACCTGAGAAGACGTTCCACGTCGCTAATTATTAGATAATGCAAATCAAAACTACAGTGAGTTATCACCTCGTAGTGGTCAGAATGGCCATCATTAAAATGTCTAGAGATAAATGCTGGAAAGGGTGTGGAGAAAAGGGAACCCTCCTACACTACAGGTGGGGATGTAAATTGATGCAGCCACTATGGAAAACAGTATGGAGGTTCCTCAAAAACTGAAAATAGAATTACCATATGAACCAGCAATCCCACTCCTGGGCACACATCCAGACAAAACTATAATTCGAAAAGATATGTGCACCCCAGCATTCACAGCAGCACTCTTCACAACAGCCAAGACACGTAAGCAACCTGAATGTCCCTCAACAGATGAATGGATATAGAAGATGTGGTACATATATACAATGGAATATTACTCAGCCATAAAACAGAATGAAATAATGCCATCTGCAGCTACATGGATGGACCTAGAGATTTTCATAAAAAGTGAAGTAAGTTAGACAGAGAACAACAAACACCATATGATATCACTTATATGTGGATTATAAAATGAGACCCAAATGAACCTATCTACAGAACAAAACACACTCACAAATATAGAAAACAGACTTGTGGTTGTCAAGGGGCAGACAGGGGAGAGGGATGGATTGGGAGTTTGGGATTACTAGATGCAAATTATTATATATAGGATGGATAGACAAGGTCTTCTTGTACAGCACAGGGAACTGTATTCAATACCCTGTAATTAACTATAATGGAAAAGAATATGAAAAATATGTATATATAGGTATGTTTGTATATATGAATCACTTTACTGTACAGTAGAAATTAACACAACACTGTACGTCAACTATACTTTAATATCAATTAGTTTGAAGGCACTTTTATAAATTAGGTCTTATTTCTCTTGTCCTTTCATCCTGGGACAAATGTATAACAGAAACTATCCTGGATTACTCCGGGATGAAATCGTATCACACAGAACTTTAATTGTTGAACAAACCATGAATACGAGTTACTCCATGGGATGTCCTGACCCAATATGAAGTTTGTAAACCTTGTATCAAGCCTGCAGAATCCACTAAATTTGGAAATTCAAACTGAAATGAAGCCACCTATCCCACGACTTCTCCACAACTAGTTATACAACCTCAATTGGAAACCATATACAATCAAATGAATGTAGACAAACACTATAGCCTTCCTTTTTTTGCCTTTTAGATGAAGACGGTACTTAAGGTGATGTCTTGGGCCATTTCACGGTGTTACTCAATTTCCTGGGTATCTGCCATGCACACAGGAGGTACACATGTTAGTTAACTTGTTTGTGCAACTATATGAAGGTAGTTAATACCACAAAACTGTATACGTAAAGTGAATTAAATGCTAAAGTCGTGTTGTGTATTTTTAATGACAATGAAAAAAAAAGTGTAGCGCTGATATTTGTTACAAAAATGAACATTAAAAACATTCTTAGTGAAAAAAAGCCATATAGAAAAGGCCACCTAGATCCCATACTCATCTTGTCTGCTTCAAATCCATCAAGGTTGTCCAAATGAGGGAGAAACTCAGGAATGGTTCCAGAAAAAGAAAACTGGATCAGGATGGAAAAAGACATTTTCATACAGTTGGGACAGCAGGTGAAAGTTGAAGTGGGGCTGAGTATTAAATTATAATGTGGACATCAGGATTTCTTCATTTAGGGGTTATGTGCTGGTTCCTTGGGCAAAACACACTGAGCATTTTGTGTGAAGTGGCAAACGTGAGTACTTTTTGCCATTACTGCAACTTTTTGGTACATTTTAAATTACTGGAAAGTAAATTACTTTTCTAGACAACCATGTCAGTATCATGCCAGAAAATCAGACAAGACGGACATCAAATTTTGTTATAGAGCCTATGACTTACCCAGACCACGTTCAACCAAAGTTGTGATACTTATTTCCCTTGTAGGAGTCCGCATGGTATGAAGAGGCACTGTGGGAAGAGTATATTAGTAGCTACCATCTCTTGGTTCCTGTGGATTACCTGGGGTGCAGTAGAAACTGTGAGATTTTAGTATTGCAATTTTTCACATTACTTCAAAAAATATGCTAAAAAATAAATTCAGTAAAGTTGCAAAATATGGAATCAATATACACAAATCAGTTTTGTTTCTATACACTAATAATGAACCACCAGCAAGAAAAATTAAGAAAACAATCCCATTTACAATTCCATCGAAAAGAACGAACTATTTAGCAATAAATTTAACCAAGGACATGAAAGACCTATACTCAGAAAACTATAAAGCATTGATAAAGAAACTGAAGACACAATAGAAAACAATATTCCATGCTCATGCATCAGAAAAAATTACTATTATTAAAATGTTTGGGAGGGGGGAAGATGGCGGAAGAGAAAGACGCGGAGATCACCTTCCTCCCCACAGATACACCAGAAATACATCTACACGTGGAACAACTGATACAGAACACATACTGAACACTGACAGAAGACCTCAGACCTCCCAAAAGGCAAGAAACTCCTCACATACCTGGGTGAGACAAAAAATAAATAAATAAACAGAGACAAAAGAATAGGGACGGGCCCTGCACCAGTGGGAGGGAGCTGTGAAGGAGGAAAGGTTTCCACACACTAGGAAGCCCCTTCGTGGGTGGAGACTGCGGGTGGTGGAGCGGGAAAGCTTCGGGGCTGCGGAGGAGAGTGCAGCCACAGGGGTGTGGAAGGCAAAGCGGAGAGATTCCCGCACAGAGGATCGGTGCCGACCGGCACTCACCAGCCCGAGAGGCTTGTCTGCTCCCCAGCCTGGGCGGGCAGGGCTGGGAGCGGAGGCTTGGGCTTCGATCGGAGCACAGGGAGAGGACTGGTGTTGGCAGCATGACCACAGCCTGCAGACGACTAGTGCTCCACGGCTACTCGGGAGTCCGGGGAAAACACTGGACCTGTCGAAGAGGCAAGAGACTTTTTCTTTGCTCTTTGTTCCCTGGTGCGTGAGGAGAGGGGATTCAGAGCGCTGCTTAAAGGAGCTCCAGAGACGGCGCGAGCCGCGGCTAACAGCGCGGACCCCAGAGACGGGCATGAAACGCTAAGGCTGCTGCTGCTGCCACCAAGAAGCCTGTGTGCGAGCACAGGTCACTATCCACACCCCCCTTCCAGGGAGCCTGTGCAGCCGGCCACTGCCAGGGTCTCGGGATCCAGGGACAACTTCCCAGGGAGTATGCAAGGCGCTCCTCAGGCTGGTGCAACGTCATGGCGGCCTCTGCCGCCGCAGGCCCGCCCTGCACTCCATGCCCCTCTCTCCCCCACGGCCTGAGTAAACCTAGCCCCCCAGTCAGCGGCTCCTTTAACACCGTCCTGTCTGAGCGAAGAACAGACACCCTCCGGCGACCTACATGCAGAGGCGGGCAAAATCCAAAGCTGAGCCCCGGGAGCTGTGTGAACAAAGAAGAGAAAGGGAAATCTCTCCCAGCAGCCTCTGAAGCAGCGGATTAAAGCTCCACGATCAACTTGATGTATCCTGCATCTGTGGAATACCTGAATAGACAACTAATCATCCCAAATTGAGGAGGTGGACTTTGAGAGCGAGATTTATGAATTTTTCCCCTTTTCCTCTTTTTGTGTGTATGTGTATGCTTCTGTGTGAGATTTTGTCTGTATAGCTTTGCTTTCACCATTTGTCCTAGGGTTCTATCTGTCCTGTTTGTTTCTCTACTTTCTCAAAACTTTTTTCTTAATAATTATTTTTTATTTTAATAACTATTTTATTTTACCTTACTTTATTTTCTATTGCCCTCTTTCTTTCTTTTTTTCTACATTTTCTCCCTTTTATTCTGAGTCGTGTGGATGAAAGGCTCTTGGTGCTCCAGCCAGGAGTCAGTGATGCGCCTCTGAGGTGGGAGAGCCAACTTCAGGACACTGGTCCATAAGAGACCTCCCAGCTCCATGTAATATCAAACCGTGAAAATCTCCCAGAGACCTCCATCTCAACACCAACACCCAGCTTCACTCAGCGACCAGCAAGCTACAGTGCTGGACACCCTATGCTAAACAACTAGCAAGACAGGAACACAACCCCACCCATTAGCAGAGAGGCTGCCTAAAATCATAATAAGTCCACAGACACCCCAAAACACACCACCAGACATGGACCTGCCCACAAGAAAGACAAGATCCTGCCTCATCCACCAGAACACAGGCACTAGTCCCCTCCACCAAGAAGCCTACACAACCCACTGAAACAACTTTAGCCACTGGGGACAGACACCAAAAACAACTGGAACTACGAACCCACAGGCTGCAAAATGGAGACCCCAAACACAGTAAGATAAGCAAAATGAGAAGACAGAAAAACACACAGCAGGTGAAGGAGCAAGATAAAAACCCACCAGACCTAACAAATGAAGAGGAAATAGCCAGTCTACCTGAAAAAGAATTCAGAATAATGATAGTAAAGATGATCCAAAATCTTGGAAACAGAATAGAGAAAATGCAAGAAACATTTAACAAGGACCTAGAAGAACTAAAGAGGAAACAAGCAACAATGAACCACACAATAAATGAAATTAAAAATACTCTAGAATAATAGCAGAATAATAATAATAATAATAGCAGAATAACTGAGGCAGAAGAACGGAGAAGTGACCTGGAAGATAAAATATGGAAATAACTACTGCAGAGCAGAATAAAGAAAAAAGAATGAAAAGAAATGAGGACAGTCTCAGAGACCTCTGGGACAACATTAAATGCACCAACATTTGAATTACAGGGGTTCCAGAAGAAGAGTAAAAAGAAAGGGACTGAGAAAATATTTGAAGAGATTAATGTTCAAAACTTCCCTAATATAGGAAAGGAAATAGTTAATCAAGTCCAGGAAGCACAGAGAGTCCCATACAAGATAAATCCAAGGAGAAACACACCAAGACACATAATAATCAAACTGTCAAAAATTAAATACAAAGAAAACATATTAAAAGCAGCAAGGGAAAAACAACAAATAACACACAAGGGAATCCCCATAAGGTTAACAGCTGATCTTTCAGCAGAAACTCTGCAAGCCAGAAGGGACTGGCAGGACATACTGAGAGTGATGAAGGAGAAAAACCTACACCCAAGATTACTCTACCCAGCAAGGATCTCATTCAGATTTGATGGAGAAATTAAAACCTCTACAGACAAGCAAAAGCTGAGAGAGTTCAGCACCACCAAACCAGCTTTACAGCAAATGCTAAAGGATCCTCTCTAGGCCTGAAACACAAGAGAAGGAAAAGACCTATAATAACAAACCCAAAACAATTAAGAAAATGGGAATAGGAAATACATATCGATAATTACCTTAAATGTAAATGGATTAAATGCTCCCAGCAAAAGACACAGACTGCCTGAATGCATACAAAAACAAGACCCATATATCTGCTGTCTACAAGACACCCACTTCAGACCTACAGACACATACAGACGGAAAGTGAGGGGATGGAAAAAGATTCCATGCAAATGGAAACCAAAAGAAAGCTGGAGTAGCAATTCTCATATCAGACAAAATAGACTTTAAAATAAAGACTATTAGAAGAGACAAACAAGGACACTACATAATGATCAAGGGATAGATCCATGAAGAAGATATAACAATTGTAAATATTTATGCACCCAACATAGGAGCACCTCAATACATAAGACAAATACTAACAGCCATAAAATGGGAAATCGACAGTAACACATTCATAGTAGGTGACTTTAACACCCCACTTTCACAAATGGACAGATCACTGAAAATGAAAATAAATAAGGAAACACAAGCTTTAAATGATACATTAAACAAGATGGACTTAATTGATATTTATAGGACATTCCATCCAAAAACAACAGAATACACATTTTTCACAAGTGCTCAGGGAACATTCTCCAGGATAGATCATATCTTGGGTCACAAATCAAGCCTCGGTAAATTTAAGAAAACTGAAATTGTATCAAGTATCTTTTCCGACCACAACGCTATGAGACTAGATATCAATTACAGGAAAAGATCTGCAAAACAATACAAACACATGGAGGCTAAACAATACACTACTTAATAACGAAGTGATCACTGAAGAAATCAAAGAGGAAATGAAAAAATAACTAGAAACAAATGACAGTTGAGACAGGACAACCCAAAATCTATGGGAGACAGCAAAAGCAGTTCTAAGAGGGAAGTTTATAGCAATACAATTCTACCTTAAGAAACAGGAAACATCTCGAATAAACAACCTAACCTTGCACCTAAAGCAATTAGAGAAAGAAGAACAAAAAAACACCCAAAGTTAGCAGAAGGAAAGAAATCATAAAGATCAGATCAGAAATAAATGAAAAAGAAATGAAGGAAACGATAGCAAAGACCAATAAAACTAAAACCTGGTTCTTTGAGAAGATAAACAAGATTGATAAACCAGTAGCCAGACTCATCAAGAAAAAAAGGGAGAAGACTCAAATCAATAGAATTAGAAATGAAAAAGGATAAGTAACAACTGACACTGCAGAAATACAAAAGATCATGAGAGATTACTACAAGCAACTCTACGCCAATAAAATGGACAACCTGGAAGAAAAGGACAAATTCTTATAAATGCACAACCTGAAAAACTGAATCAGGAAGAAATAGAAAATATGAACAGGCCAATCACAAGCACTGAAACTGAAACTGTGATTAAATATCTTCCAACAAACAAAATCCCAGGCCCAGATGGCTTCACAGGCGAATTCTATCAAACATTTAGAAAAGAGCTAACACCTTTCCTTCTCAAACTCTTCCAAAATATAGCAGAGGGAGGAACACTCCCAAACTCGTTCTATGAGGCCACCATCACCCTGATACCAAAACCAGACAAGGATGTCACAAAGAAAGAAAACTACAGGCCAATATCACTGATGAACATAGATGCAAAAATCCTCTACAAAATACTAGCGAACAGAATCCAACAGCACATTAAAAGGATCATACAGCATGATCAAGTGCGGTTTATTCCAGGAATGCAAGGATTCTTCAATATATGCAAATCAATCAATGTGATACATCATATTAACAAATTGAAGAAGAAAAACCATATGGCCATCTCAATAGATGCAGAGAAAGCTTTTGACAAAATTCAACACCCATTTATGATAAAAACCCTGCAGAAAGTAGGCATAGAGGGAACTTTCCTCAACATAATAAAGGCCATATATGACAAACCCACAGCAAACATCATCCTCAATGGTGAAAAACTGAAAGCATTTCCCCTAAGATCAGGAACAAGACAAGGTTGCCCACTCTCACCACTCTTATTCAACATAGTTTTGGAAGTTTTAGCCACAGCAATCACAGAAGAAAAAGAAATAAAAGGAATCCAAATCGGAAAAGAAGTAAAGCTGTCACTGTTTGCAGATGACATGAAACTATACACAGACAATCCTAAAGATGCTACCAGAAAACCACTAGAGCTAATCAATGAATTTGGTAAAGTAGCAGGATACAAAATTAATGCACAGAAATCTCTGGCATTCCTATACATTAATGATGAAAACATCTGAAAGTGAAATCAAGAAAACACTCCCATTTACCACTGCAAGAAAAAGTATAAAATATCTAGGAATAAACCTACCTAAGGAGACAAAAGACCTGTATGCAGAAAATTATAAGACATTAATGAAAGAAATTAAAGATGATACAAAGTGATAGAGAGATATACCATGTTCTTGGATTGGAAGAATCAACATTGTGAAAATGACTCTACTACCCAAAGCAATCTTCAGATTCAATGCAATCCCTGGCATGTTTTCACAGAACTAGAACAAAAAATTTCACAATTTGTATGGAAACACAGAAGACCCCGAATAGCCAAAGCAATCTTGAGAACGAAAAACGGAGCTGGAGGAATCAGGCTCCCTGACTTCAGACTATACTACAAAGCTACATTAATCAAGACAGTATGGTACTGGCACAAAAACAGAAACATAGATCAATGGAACAGGATAGAAAGTCCAGAGATAAACCCACGCACATATGGTCACCTTATCTTTGATAAAGGAGGCAGGAATGTACTTTAGAGAAAGGACAGCCTCTTCAATAAGTGGTGGTGGGAAAACTGGACAGGTACATGTAAAAGTATGAGATTATATCACTCCCTAACACCATACGCCAAAATAAGCTCAAAATGGATTAAAGACCTAAATGTAAGGCCAGAAACTATCAAACTCTTAGAGGAAAACATAGGCAGAACACTCTATGACATAAATCACAGCAAGATTGTTTTTGACCCACCTCCTAGAGAAATTGAAATAAAAATAAACAAATGGGACCTAATGAAACTGCAAAGCTTTTGCACAGCAAAGAAAACCATAAACAAGACCAAAACACAACCCTCAGAATGGGAGAAAATATTTGCAAATGAAGCAACCAACAAAGGATTAATCTCCAAAATTTACAAGCAGCTCATGCAGCTCATTAACAACAACAACAAAAAAAAAACAAACAACCCAATCCAAAAATGGGCAGAAGACCTAAACAGACATTTCTCCAAAGAAGATATACAGACTGCCAACAAACACATGAAAGAATGCTCAACATCATTAATCATTAGGGAAATGCAAATCAAAACTAGAATGAGATACCATCTCACACCAGTCAGAATGGCCATCACCAAAAAATCTAGAAAATATAAATGCTGGAGAGGGTGTGGAGAAAAGGGAACACTCTTGCACTGCTGGTGGGAATGTGAATTGGTTCAGCCACTATGGAGAAGAGTGTGGAGGCTCCTTAAAAAACTACAAATAGAACTACCATATGACCCAGCAATCCCACTACTAGGCATATACCCTGAGAAAACCATAAATCAAAAAGAGTCATGTACCAAAATGTTCATTGCAGCTCTATTTACAATAGCCAGGAGATGGAAACAACATAATTGCCCATCATCGGATGTATGGATAAAGAAGATATGGCACATATATACAATGGAATATTACTCAGCCATAAAAAGAAATGAAATTGAGCTATTTGTAATGAGGTGGATGGACCTAGAGTCTGTCATACAGAGTGAACTAAGTCAGAAGGAGAAAGACAAATACCGTATGCTGACACATATATATGGAACTTAAGAAGAAAATGTCATGAAGAACCTAGGGGTAAGACAGGAATAAAGACACACACCTACTAGAGAATGGACTTGAGGATATGGGGAGGGGGAAGGGTAAGCTGTGACAAAGTGAGAGAGTGGCATGGACATATATACACTACGAAGCATAAAATAGATAGCTAGTGGGAAGCAGCCGCATAGCACAGGGAGATCAGCTCGGTGCTTTGTGACCACCTGGAGGGGTGGGATAGGGAGGGTGGGAGGGAGTGAGATGCAAGAGGGAAGAGATATGGGAACATATGTATATGTATAACTGATTCACCTTGTTATAAAGCAGAAACTAACACACCACTGTAAAGCAATTATACTCCAATAAAGGTGTAAAAAAAAAAAGTTTATTCTACCTAAAGCCATCAACAGACAGAGCCAGGAAAACTAGACACCAGTCTCCAAAGAACGACACTGGTCACCATCTACACTGCACATAAAACTAACTAAAAGTGCACAGTATTCCACATTAAACCCTTCCTCTCCTGAGTCCCCTGAAGATGCACCCCACCCACCCAGCAGTCAGCTGCACAGGAAGATTCTCCACACTTGCTCATTTTTTCCTCTTGTGGAGTCTCCTCACCAGTGGTTCCTGAGAAAACCCAGCTCCTGTCAGTGTGGACAATGCCTCATGGTCCAGAAACCTAGGCCCTGACAGGAGACAAAGCTCCTGTCTGCTTGTCACAGAGCAAAGTCTGTGGGCAGGGTGCACCTGTGCCCCCAGGGTCACACAGGTGGGTTCGGCGCCCCCTGTGGGATGTGAGAAAAGTGCCGGGAGGGCCGCACTCACAAACCCAGAGGCCTCATCTGGGAGGCAGTTCTGCTGTATATACTAAGTTTGGAAATCCAAACTGAAATGGAGCCAAGTAT
Organism: Lagenorhynchus albirostris; assembly: GCF_949774975.1. Taxonomy (NCBI): domain Eukaryota; kingdom Metazoa; phylum Chordata; class Mammalia; order Artiodactyla; family Delphinidae; genus Lagenorhynchus; species Lagenorhynchus albirostris. The sequence continues at coordinate 153,611 of NW_026783374.1, read as the reverse complement.
CTCACTGTATCTTCTCAAAAGATGGTTAAGGAACAATTAATTACAAACCATATGTAATGAAATGAATGTAGACACAAACATTACAACTTAAACCAAAATTCACTCAAAATGCCCATAGACAAATTTAAATTACCAAACTATAAAAATCCTAGGAAATAAAAAGATATTCTACATGACTTTGGGTCTGGTGACCTTATTCAGAAAACCAGAAGACAAACCATAAACTGCAAGAAACTATTTCCAAAACACATATCTGATAAAGGATTTGCACTCAAATTATGCCAACAACACCATTAAAATCTGGTAAAGATTGAAACACACACCTGGCCCAAGAAGATAAACAGGCAGTAAATAAGCATACAAGAAGAAACTCAAGATGCTGGTGGAATGCATGTACAACCAACTTTGAAAGACAGTTTGGCAGATTTTTCCAAACCAAAAAGTCTCACCTTAGGATCCAAGAAGGGTACTTCTTGTATTTAGACAACTACTTTGAAAAACTGTGTTCAAACCAATACTAGCATCAAGTAATGCACAGCAGCTCTATTCATAATGGCTAAAAACTTAAAGATATCAGGATGCCCTTCTGTAGATGAATTCATAAGCAAATTAGGTCACATACATGTCAAGGGGAGAATACACCACCCCAAAATATGCCCATTTGACAAAAGGATTATTTTGGACTGATTAGTTTAAGAAACAGCAGACCCAGGAGAATCTTTCAAAACCAAGTAGAAAATGCCCTTTTAGGAGGTAAATTTACATTTATTAAGGATATCTCCATTTGTAAGGGTATGTCCCTCTCTGGACCAGGAATTGAATGATGACTAAATATCAAGAAAAGCTTGTTGGGACTTCCCTGCTGGTCCAGTGCTTATGACCCCATGTTCCCAATGCAGGAGACCAGGGTTCAATCCCTGGTCAGGGAACTAGATCCCTCATGCTGCAATTAAGAGCCCGCATGCCGCAACTAAAGATTCCACAGGCCGCAACTAAGACCCAGTGCAGGCAAATAAATAAATGTTTAAAAAAAAAAAAAAAAGCTTGTCAATGAAATAGGCCTGGATGTAAATCTGTGTAACAACCTTACCCTTGTTTACTGGGCTTTGCCTAATAACATCCCTTAAATGGCTGCCTCCATTCCCTAAAATCTTTTTTTTGTTCTCAGCAGGAGTATTTAACGTAACGGCTTGGGCCATTTCAGGGAGTGACTCAGTTTTGCTGGGTATCTTTCAAGTATACAGGAGGTACGCATGGTATATATTAAACTTCTGATTGTTTTCTCCAGTTCGTCTCTTTTTCATTACAAGGGGGATCTCAATAAAGAACATAGAAGTGTAGAGGGAAAATTATTTTTCCTCTCATATACATGCAGTGCGATAGTATTCAGAGATATAAAGGAATGGATCATCAACCCGTGCCAAAAAAAAAAAAAAATACGTGCATCTAACACATTGCTAAGTGAAAGAATCCAGTCTGAAGTGCTACACAGTGTATGACCTCATTTATATGACATTCTAGAAAGGGCAAAACTGACATGGTAAACAGTTTACGGAATATGTGGTTGAAATAGTCCATATGATACCTCAGTGGTGAATACCTGTCACTGCATTTGGCTACACCCACAGATTTTTACAACCCAACAAGTAATTTACAATCTATCCAAACTTAGCTACCTAGGATATGGGAGTGTCAAAGACTGGAATACAGAATGTAACAAAGAATCTAACTGATTCAGAAATGTATGAAAAAACTCACAGTTGGTAGTGGGACAAATGGGCTGACCTAAGTTAACTTTGGAAATGTACAGAATTTGTAGGCCAAAGACAAAATGTGCCGTACATACACAGTGGACTCTATGTTCTTTCCCATGAGGGGTAGCAGCTAACAGTACTGAAACTACGATATCAGTCATCAAATGGAACAAGCACTGAATTTCATAAATGACAAATGGTAGAAGCCAGGTTTCTTACCACTGGAGTTGGATGTTACAGTCAAACAAAGGGAGAAGGTTACAATATCCATGTCATAACAGATCCACTTGGAGATATCAGTATAAACTATCTTTAGCCTACACATAGTTCCACATGAAAACCTTTATAATTCTGTGTATATGCATAGGCTGGGATACATGCATATATTTCGATGTACTGTCAGCTGAGCATATTTAGCTCCCACATGTAAGTTTTTAATACCATTCTCTAATAAAATGAACAAGGGCTCTTTGAAGAAAGGGCTGATGGTAGGACTGAGACAGTAAATATATGAAGCAGGATAATCTTAAAATATCAGAAAGTAAAGAAGTACCAAAAATTTTTTAAACCCACAAAAGAAAAAATATGTAAAATGAAAACAAGAGCAAATGGAAGAAGCTCTCAACAGCCAAAGCAAGAATGAACTAAGCAGTCTAATAATGTAGTGCTGGATTATAACCAAAAGTTTACACTAATTATTCACGTGTCCAAACTGGTATAAATAAATTACATAGTTTTTGATGAATGGTGTTAAACAGAAATCTCCTATGCAGAAAGCTTCTAAACAATGTATATAGCCACTCAGCTGTCCATCCGGATGTGAAGCTCACCCCTCTCTCCTCAAGTGTGGCTTCTGCATTATGACCTCCTCCTACATAAGACACACAGGATGGACGTGGGAAAGAAGTAACCTCACTGTGGGAAAACCTGACAAACGTTACCTCAGCTAGGTGACCAAAATTAAGAATATAAGGGAGAAGTTCCCTTAAGAGCCTGTCCTCTTGATATATGGTGAAGAGGAAGCACTTCACATCTGTGGTCTGCTTTTTCAAAGCCAAGTCTAACCATGACAAAACCACCAAGCAAATCCCAGCGCCCGGCAGTCTATACAATACCTGAGCAGCCCTCCTCCACGCTGTCAAGGTCATGGAAACAAGGAGAATCTGAGCAACTGTCAGAGCCCAGAAGAGACTAAACAGACATGATGACCCCATGTCCTCTCAGACCCTGGAACAAGGAAAGGTATAACAAAGGGAACGTGAAAAGGGACTTCAGTTAATAGTAAAGTATCAGTATTTTGTTCATTATTTGTCATGATTCTGTAGAAAATTAGACAGGAAAAATTAAACGTCAAATAAGAGAAACCTACAGTAACAAACTGGAAATCTAGAGGGAAAGGGGGATTTCTTTGTAAAAACACATTACCAAAATGGACCCTAAATGAAGGAAAACACAAAAAGGCCAATTAACCACTGAAGAACCTCTTCCCCTACTGGCTATCCTATCACTGTTCCAGGCTTTCCCTCTCCCGGGACAGGGAAGGAGCAGGGACAGAGCTGTTTGCCAGCTCCCCTAGTTTATGACCCCACCCAGTGTCTTCACCTACCCCAGCCATGCCTACCCAGTGAGGACACCTGAGGAAGGGTCAGGGCTTATTGACTCAGATGTATAAACCAGGACTTTTTCTTTTCCCAGTGACTGAACACACTTACGGAAGTAAAATAAATTAGTATTTATTGTAAGGGTAGAAATACATTAATACTTGCAAGTGGCAAGTTGAAGAATGGGTTTGGACCTGGCAGGTCCAGGGGCTCACACTGTCTCAGTGTGACCTTGCTTCTCTCCAAATCTTTGTCCCGCTCAGTGCCTTTGGGGGACCTCATTCACAGGCACAGGCTCTCTCACTGCACTTGGGCCAACAGCAGTTCTAGGCTGACAACCACTCACCATCCATTTTCCGAGAAAGAGTTTCTCCTTTTCTTGGATTCCAAGAAAGTCATGGTTTTAAATGCCTTTGATCTGGCTTGGCTTGCATTCTCATCCTTGACCCATCACCAGAAGATGGAAAATGGGACTGGCTAGATGTGGGTTGTAAACCCATTTCGAGCTGGGTGGAACATGGGGTCATGCTTCTGCAACTGTTTGGACTGGAAGCAGGTGACATGTAATTCCCAAAGGAAAACTGAGGAACTTGGGCATGAGAACAGATGCTGGCTGGGAGAAGGCAACAGATTCTATGTCAATGACAGCTCACTGCACAGCGCAGAATCTGACACAAAAGGAAGAAAGGGGTTCACTTAGGGTCAGGGGCTGCAGCGACTCATCCATTGCTCTTACTGTCCCTCCCAAGACTGCAAGAAGTTCTTTCACTTGCTGAAAAGTCAGGATCATTGGTGGTGGTAAACTCAAGTCTCTTTCCTTGGGCTACAGGTCCTCACATCTCAGAGGCTGGCCCAGAACAGCCCATGTGCCCTCAGAAGACACACACACCTCATTCCTGCCCCTGAGAGGAGGGAGCCCTGAGTTATGTCATCTCCCTGGCCATAATAATTGCCCATCCCTGAAAAACAATACTGCTCCTTTTCCAGTTTCTTTGCTCTCCTTTACTAAGAGGAAGAAACCAAATGCTAGGGTGGTAAGGACACTTGTGCAATGAAGTAACGGGAGGCTCGAGAATTATTCCATGCCATGGAACCCAAAATTGGCAGGCTTTCCAGAGGCCACATGGATGCATATGGCTCTCCAAGACAATGGCAGTGGCAGTGTAAACCTCACACTGGGAGGTCCAGTTGCTTCCATATCTTTGATTCTTAATGAATATGCATGTCAAAAGTTTCAAACAACTGAAAGGACAGAGGATTGCAGGGCCATGGTCTGCTGCATGGGTGTTGTGTCAGGGCCACACTCCAATGTCTAGAGGATTACTACCTCTCTTGGCACCCTATGAGGCCATGAGCGGGAGGCCTTTTTCTCAGCCACATGCATGTTGGTAGTTGAAACTTTTCAAAGGAATGTCTACACTGCCCAGGTAGCTCTTGAATTGCCGGGCATCATGGTCAGCTCCGTAGCTGTACATGAGGGCCTGATAATGCCCAGGCTGGACTGAGCTAGAGGACCACAGATGCCTGCCTGGATAGTCAGAGGTCAAGGGCTGTCCTGCCTGAGACTTGATCATCTATTCATGCCCACTCAGATGGGACAAAGGATGCCTCCAGTGCCAGGAGGGCCCCAGCAGCCCTCAAGAAGGCAGCATCTGGGGGCTGGCAGGTCACTGCACCCAGTCCTGTATATATCCACACATGTCCACTGAGTGCCCTCCTGTCTGGGCTGTGCTGGAACCTGGGGCTGCCCAGGCAGAGTAGGGCCAGCATCACCCTTCCCAGGTAGGAGGGCAGAAGGAAACCATGCCTGACTTCTGACACCCTCCCCAATCCTTGACAGAGGTTGAGTTGGATAAGAAACAGTCCTAGACAAGAACAGACATTTCATTCTTCTCTCAGAGCCCAGGACTGGGGGAAGGGAGGCCAGAAAAACAGTTCTTCACCTCAGCTCCCTGACTCCTGTTTGACCCTGGGCAAGTCCTATCCATTCTGGAGGCTTCACAGAGAAGGAAAGGGGAGGGCAATGAGGGCCAATTGTGCTTAAACCTAACTCTAACCTTTACCCTAAGAACCCTAACCTCTAACTGTAACCCCCTAACAACCCTAGCCCCAGACCCCTACACCCTCGCCACTGACCCCTAAACTCTAATCCCTGACCCTTTAACCACAACCCTCTACCATGACTCTCCAACGATGACCCATAACCCTAAACCGTGACCGCTGAACCCTCACACTGACTCAGCCCCAGGCCTAAAGGCTGGCCTAGTGGGCGCCGAGGGATGACTGAATGAACTCTCAAATAAACCGAGGAATTAAATCTTCCCGACCATGAATTTAGCAATGGTTTCTTAGATTTGACAGTAAAGCATAAGAAATGAAAGAAAAAAATAGATAAATTGGATTTCCTCAAAATTACAAACCTTTGTGCATCAAACAAGGCTATCCAGAAAGTAAAAAGACAGCCCACAGAATGGAAGACAATATTGGCACATGATATATCTCATAAGACTCTTTACCTAGAATGTACCCAGGACTTTTCCAACTCATCAACAAAAAGACAAACAATACAATTTTTGAAACAGACAAATAACTTGCATGGACTGCTCTCCAGGCAACACATACAAATGGTCAACAAGAACATGAAAAGATGTCAATGTCAGGAGTCATGATGAAAATGCAAAGTAAGGCCACAGTGTGATGCCCCTTCACACACACTAGAATAAAAATAAATTTTAAAATAAATTTTAAAATATGTAAATAAAAATAACAAATGTTGGCAACAATGCAGAGAAACTGGAACCCTTAAAAGTTACTTATGGAGATGTACAATGGTGCAGTCTATGTGTACAAAACTTTAGCATTTACTCAAAAATATAAAATATAATTACCATGTGGTTCAACAACTCCAATCCTAGATATATAACAAAAAAATGGAAAACAGGCATTCAAACAAAAACTTGTACACCAGTTATTCATAGCAGCACTGTTCACAATAGCCCAGGGTAGGAAAGATTTAAATGTCCATCAGCAGGTAAACGGATAAGCAAAATAAGGTAGATCCATAAGCTGCATTATTCTGTCATATAAAGGAATAAAGTAAAATTATACAGCCGCTGTGGAAAACTGTATGGTGGCTCCTCAAAAACATGGAAAATGTATGATCCCTTGATTCCACTCCAGGCTGTACACCCAGAATATTAGAAAGCAAGGACTGGAATAGATATCTGTACCCCATATTCATAGCAACATTATTCACAATAGCCAAAAGGTGGAAGCAACACAACACATCCTTCAACAGATGAATGGATAAGTACAGTGTAGTATATACGCAATGGAATATGATTCAACCTTTAAAACTAAGGTAATTCTCACACATGATACAATGTGGATGAACCTTGAAGTCATTATGCTAAGTGAAACCAGCCAGACACGAAAAGGACAAACGTTCTATGATTCCACTAGTATGAGGTATCCAGATAAGTCAATCCAAAGACAATGTAGAATAAGGTTGCCAGGGGTTGAGGTGAGTTAGTGTTTAATGGCTACGGTTTCACATGGGGAAAATAAAGTTCTGGAGATGGATAGTGAGGATATTTTTACAACAATGTGAATGTACTTAAGGCCACAGAACTGGATACTTACAAATGGTTGAAATGGGGCTTTCCTCGTGGCACAGTGGTTAAGAATCCGCCTGACAATTGCAGGACACACGGGTTCAAGCGCTGGTCCTGGAAGATCCTGCATGCCGCAGAGCAACTAAGCTCGTGAGCCACAGCTATTGAGCCCTCGTGCCACAACTACTGAAACCCGTGCAACTAGAGCCCGTGCTCCATAACAAGAGAAGCCACCGCAATGAGGCGCCTGCACACGGCAATGAAGAGTAGCCCCCGCTCGCCACAACTAGAGAAAGCCTGCGTGCAGCAGCAAAGACCCGACACAGCCAAGAAATAGAAAATAATTTTTTTAAAAAGCCTTTAAAAAATGGTTTAATTGGCAAATGTTATGTTTTTTTAATCACAATGGAAAAAATGAATGAAATAATGAGCAATGTTACAATGCGGATAAACAGTGAAAACATCCTAAGTGAAAGAAGCCATACAGAAAACCCACCCAGATCATGCTCATCTTGTACACTTTCAATCCAGCAAGGTTTTTAAAGTGAGGAAAAGCCCCAGTGATGGTTCCAAGAAGAGAAAACTGGATTCGAATAGAAAAATACATTTCCACAAAGCTGGGGTAGCTGGTGAAAGTTGAAGCGGGTCTGTGAATAGGATTATAATGTGGAAACCTTAATTATTCCTCACTTTGGGGTTATGAGCTGGTTCCCTGGGAGAGTGGCCCTCCCACTCTCACAGGGTAAAACAAACTGGAGTATTTTGTGAAGATGGAAAACTTTATACTGCTATTTAAAGTCTTTTATACACTTGAAATTTACTAGAAAATAAAGTACTTATCAAAACAACCATGTCATACCATGCCAGAAATACAGACATCAAACTCTGTTATAGAGGCCAAGCCCTACCCAGATCCAGTTCACCCACAGTGGGGATGCTAATCACCCTTGGAGGAGTCCACATACCACAAGAGGCACCATGGGAAGATTATATTGGGAGCCACTATGTCTTGGGTGCTGTGGATGACCTGGATGTAGATGAAACAGTGGGATTTCTGAATTCTAGTTTTCCACATTCAACCACCAAAAAAACTGTTACAACTAAAAAATGAATTCAGTAAAGCTGCAGGATATCAAAAAAAAAAAAAGAAAAATCAATGCACAAAAATCATTTGTGATTTTATACACTGATAATGAACCATCAGTAAAAAAAATTTTAAAAAAATCCCACTTACAGTTACATCCAAAAAGATAACCAGGAGTAAATTTAACCAAGGACATGAAGGACCGGCACACTGAAAACTGGAAGACACTGATAGAGGACACTGAACAGATGAAAATAAATGGAGGGGCTTCTCTGGTGGCGCAGTGGTTGAGAGTCCGTCTGCCGATGCAGGGGACGTGGGTTCATGTGCCGATCCGGGAAGAACCCACATGCCTTGGTGCGGCTGGGCCCGTGAGCCATGGCCGCTGAGCACGCGCTCTGCAACGGCAGAGGCCACAACAGTGAGAGGCCCGCATACCGCAAAAAAACAAAACAAAACAAGGGCTTCCCTGGTGGCACAGTGGTTGAGAGTCCGCCTGCCGAAGCAGGGGACACGGGTTTGTGCCCCGGTCCGGGAGGATCCCACATGCCGCAGAGCGGCTGGGCCTGTGAGCCATGGCTGCTGAGCCTGCGCTTCCAGAGCCTGTGCTCCGGAATGGGAGAAGCCACAATGATGAGACGCCCGCGTATCACACACACAAAAAAGAATACTGTGCAAATATGCATTCTATGGTGGGAATTCCCTGGCTGTCCAGGGGTTGGGACTCTGTGCTCCCACTGAAGGGGGCGCAGGTTCGATCCCGGGTTGGGGAACTAAGATCACGCATCCTGCATGCTACATGGTGTGACACAAATTTTTGTTTAATTTAAAACAAATATGCAATCTAGCCAAATTAATGTTCACATTCAATGCAATCCTTACCAAAAGTCCAATGACATGTTCCATAGAAACAGAACAAATAATCTTAAGTTGTGTGTGGAACCACAAAGGACCCAGAAGAGCCAAAGCGACCCTGAGGAAGGAGAACGGGCTGGAGGCGTCTCCCTCCCTGATTTCACACTACATTACGAAGCTACAGTCCCCAAAAAGTGTGGAATTGGCATAAAAACAGGCACACAGACCAGAGGAACAGAGCAGAGAACCCAGGAATCAACCTACAGGTATGTGGTCAGTTAATTCACAAGAAAGGAGCCAAGAATATACACCAGGGAAAGGACAGTCCCTTCAACAGTGCTGGGAAAACCAGATGCCACACGCCAAAGAACAACACTGCTCTCTGTCTACACCACACACAAAAGGGGCCAAAAACCCAGTTTTCCATATCAAGCCCTTCCTCTCCTGGGTCCTCCGAAGACAGACACCCTCAGCGGTCAGCCACGCACAGAAACCTTCGGCCCACTTTTCCTCACCTTCTCCCTCAGCGGCATCACCTCCCGGCAGCTCCTGAGGAGACCAGGCTCCTGTCAGCATGAACTGGACCCCACAGTGTCCCAAAGCTGAAGGCCCAGCGCGTCCTGAGGAGACCCGGCTTCTGTTAGTGTGGACCCGACCCCGGCTTGTCCCAAAGCCCGGTCATCAGTGTGGACTCAGCCCCACGTGTTCCAGAAGCCAAAGCCCCAGCAGGTCCTGAGGAGACAGGGCTCCTCTCAGCATGAACATGAACAGCATGATCTGAACAGACATCCCGCCAAAAAAGATATACAGATAGTAAAAGTCATACAGAAACAAGCTCAAGGGCTTCTCTGGTGGCGCAGTGGTTGAGAGTTCACCTGCCGATGCGGGGGTCACGGGTTCGTGCCCCAGTCCGGGAAGATTCCACGTGCCGTGGAGCAGCTGGTTCCGTGAGCCATGGCCGCTGAGCTTGCGTGTCCAGAGGCTGTGTTCCGCAACGGGAGATGCCACAACAGTGAGAGGACCGCGTACTGCAAATAAAAAAAAAAAAACAAGCTCAACATCATATACCATTAGGGAATTAGAAATTAAAATCATGAGCTATCACAGCACACCTATTAGGACTGCTAAGCTCCAAAAATATGCCAATACCAATTGCTAGAGGGTGAGGAACAAAAGGAACTCTCCCTCATAGCTGGGGGGATGCATGTGCAGCCACGTTGTAAGACAATTTGGCAGTTTTTTCCAAAGCTAAACAAGTCTCACATTGGGATCCAACAATCACACTTCCAGTATTTAGGCAACTGCTTTGAAAATCTATGTCCAAATGCAAACAAGGATGCAATTATGCACAGCAGCACTTCCATAATGGCTAAAAACTTAAAGAAATCAGGATATCCTTCAAAAGATGAATGCATAAGCAAATTGGGGTACATCCATGTGAAGGCGAGTAAAATATGCCACCCCAAAATATGTCTCTCTGGCATAAGCATTATTGGTCTGCTTCAGAAGAAGAAAAAAAAAAAAGGGCTTCCCTGATGGCTAGGTGGTTAAGAGTCCACCTGCCGATTCAGGGGACAAAGGTTCGAGCCCTGGTCCGGGAAGATCCCACATGCTGCAGATCAACTAAGCCTGTGAGCCACAACTACTGAGCCTGCGCTCAAGAGCCCGCGAGCCACAACTACTGAGCCCGTGTGCCACAACTACTGAAGCCCACACGCCTACAGCCCGTTCTCTGCAAAAAGAAAAGCCACCACAATGAGAAGTCCGCACACCGCAATGAAGAGTAGCCCCTGCTCGCCACAACCAGAGAAAAGCCTGCACGCGGCAACAAAGACCCAACGCAGCCAAAAATAATAATTTTTTTTAAAAAGCTCAGAAAACTGAGATTGCCGTTTTATGAAGGACATTTACAACAGACAAATCTCCATTTATAAGGGTATGTCCCTCTTTGCACCAAAAATAGAAGGATAATTAAATCTTAAGTAACTCTTTTCAATGGGGAAGTCCTGACTTAAATGTGTAAACAGTCATACCCTTGTTTACTGTGCTTTGCATGATAACCTGCCATAACTGGCCTTCCCCACTTCCCCAGCATCTTTCTTCTGTTTTTAGCTGAAGACAGTATTTAAGGGGATGGTTTTGGTCATTTCAGGGCATGACTCAGTTTTCCGTGGTATCCCCCGCCCTGTATTCAGAAGGTATACATGTTATTAAACATTGGCTTTTCTCCTGGTAATCTGTCTTTTATTACAAGGGCAGGGGGGGCCTCAACCAAGAACCTAGAAAAGTAGAGGCAAAATTGTTTTTCCTCCCATAAACGTGCTGTGGAATACTACTCAACAGAAAAGAATGCACCACCAACCTATGGAAAGTCATGGATAAATCTTCAGTATATACAGCTAAGTGAAAGAATCCAGTCTGCAGAGGCTGCACACAGTATGACCCCATTGATGACATTCCAGGAAAGGCAAAGCTACGTAGATGATAAGCAGATCATGGGGTGGGGGGTTTGAAGTAGTCCATGTGATACTCTAGGGTGGATACCTGTCACTATGCATTTGTCTAAGCCCACAGATGTGCATAGCCCAAGGGGCCAATCATAATCTATTCAAACTTAGTTATTTAGGATGTAGGAATGTTGCAGGATGGAATACATAATGTCACAGAATCTAAGTGTATTAGAAATATATGGAAGCAACTCACTGTAGGGGATGGGATAAAAGGTGCTGACCTAAGTCACCTTTGGAAATGAATGGAATCTGTAGACTAAAGGCAAAATGGACTGTATATAAACAGTGGGCTTTATTCTACGAAGTTCTTTCCAGGGTGCAGTAACTAACAATTCTGAAACCTCTGCACATGTAACCTGGAAAGGAGAAATGCACAGATAAATGGCAGATGGTGGGAGCCAGGGAGCCAGCCACAGCCTTGCTGTGGGAGTGGGAAGTTACAGATAAGCAACGGGAGAGCCTCTGCCCTCGTAATCCTGGATCTGGGCTTCCTGGGAGGATGTTGACTGGCGGGGGAAACACACAGATCTTCATGCTGGGAAGACCCTGCAGACATAGGAATTTCACACCCCATCTTTCCACCCATACCTGCTGGAAACATTCAGCCCTCCATAATCAGTCAATGTCTCACCCCCAGGCAGATAAAGGAGCATGAGGGGCTTGCTTACCCCTAAGCTGTCCCAGAATCCAGGCCCTGGGTGTGGAGCCAGGTTGGGGATTCCTGGGCCTCTGAATCCAGGCCCTGGGTGTGGAGCCAGGTTGGGGGTTCCTGGGCCTCGGACCAGCAGGTGAGAGGAGGGAGGAAGACCGGTCCTGAGGACAGAGGTTCCCTCAAGTCTGTGAGCCCAGGAGCCCCGATGGTATTCATTCCCAGTGCGGACATGGGCGGGGCCTGCAGTGGTTCTCTTCCCCCTGGGCCCTTTGATGAAGCCATGGCAGCACTGGGCCCTGACGTCTCCTGGTGGTGTCTCAAACTCTGACACAGCAGTTTTACAAAGGAACGGGAGAATGGAGCTGAGCCCCTGACGGCCACTCCTTTGTGGCTCTGAGTTGCTTCCACCAGGACCACAGTCACCTGCACATAGTCTGCTGTGACCTACCTGCCCCCATTGGCCTTTCCTCTCCCTCCCTGTGATGATTCCCATGACATTTCCAGCCTGGACCCCTCTCCCAGGCCCGACGCCTCTGTCCAGCCACTGCACCCCCATCTCACCTTGGGGGCTAACAGGCCCCTCAGAGGACTGGGCCTGCAGCTCCCCACACGCAGGAGCAGCCCCACCTTCCCAAGTTGTCGAGCCCAGGCACCGGGTGTAACCAAGCAGGACCCTACTGGGCCTTCCCAGGACAGACCCCTCCCCCACATGCTCTGCTGTAGCTCCTCTCTGAAGTACCTGGATAAGAGTATCTGATGCACGCTTCCTGAGTTGTTTTACAGATGCTAAAACCACCACCAAGTGGAAGAACTTAACTACTTGATGATCATGAACATGTAGCCCCGGAGCTTCTGGCGCCTAAGAATTTATAATGTTAACCGCCTGTTACCTCACCATCAACCAGAGAATTGTGCACCAGCTGATCACATACCCTGCGACGCCCCTCCTTCACCTGGCCTTTCATATTGCTTTACTGAAATCCTTCAGGGAGCTTGGGGTTTTAGAGCACAAGCCACCTGGCCTCCTGGTATTGGCACTTTTACAATTGAAGCTGCACGTTCCTTCACCACACCCGGTGTCAGTAGACTGGCTTTACTGCACTCGGGCAAGCCGACCCACGTTTTGTTCGGTAACACTGGGGCCTCCCAGGCTCCCACCCTCCTTGTGCCCCAGTGACTGTCATCTGCTCCTCCAGTCTTGTTGCAGCAAAAGTAGAAATGAAGTTTTCCTTCCCCTGAGAACAAGGAAAACAAAGGGAACAGCGAACAGGCTAGAGAAGAAACATAACCTGGCCTGAAAGTGTTCATCACTCCTTGTTTTACTTTGTCACTACCCTGTAATAACTACATTTGTACTTTTCAAAGCTAACCTCACTCCCTGACACTATGTAATTTACATTTGGCACCCATCACCCCTGACTCTGTGTGAGTTACATCCCCTGCCTCTCACTCCCTAACCTTATTATGTCCAGCACTTACATTCTATACGCCCCTCATAACAAATCACCCCCTATAGTTTTTGCATTTCAGAAACGAGGTCACCGCCGATAAACCAGAGGCAAACATATGCAATTACCAGACTGCTGGACCCCAATTACCACGCGGCCTGATGCCAGCTATGACTGTTTTGAAATAATGCAAAGGAAAGGAAGAATGCAAGACCTTCACTACTTTTATCCTCATCCTATACCCCGGACTGCGAGCCCCACACATAAAATTTTCCCTGATTCTCAAGGAAAGGGGGGTGCCTACTTCTTGAGGAACTAGCCAGCTGTGTCTTCCCTTCTGCCTGGCAGAAACATAAAGCCATCTCTCTCTTCCTCCAAAATCCCTGTCTCCGTAATTCTCTTTGGCCTCGGTGCACAGGGAAGCCGAGATTTCGACAACAGTCTGTGGCCAGTTCCCACACTAATTCCCCTCTACGCCCACAGCCCTGGCCCAAGCCCGATCTGGTGCCTGGTTCCTCCATCAGGCCTGAGAAAGCTCCCTGCCCGCACGGTGCGTCTCACATCCCACCCCAACCTGGTCTTTCTGAAGCATAAACGAGACTGACTCTCTCCCGCCTGTAATCCCCCAAATGTTTCCCCACTTTCGCTAGGGTATCTGCCGGAAGAGACATCTGCCAAGGCCCTGAGAGTCCCCGGCATCCCCACTAGGCTGCTGGCTCCTGAGTTCCCTGACAATGAGCACCTCAGCAGGCCGGGCGACACGGCAGGAAACCCCAGAACTGCTCACCTCAGGACTGGGCCGGCACTGCCACGGCCTGATCAGAGACAGCAGAGAAGGGTTCCCCAGCTGGGACGCAAACTCTGCACAAGTGGCCACTCCTTGAGCCATTACATCAACTCGTGTGACTTGACGGAAGGAAGGACTGAAGCACACTTGGTTCCTAAGGAGGATGGTATAGGCTCAGTCACATCCCTCCAAATTCACATGCTGAATCCCTAACCCCCAGGACCCCAGGACGTGGCTGTATTTGGAGATGGGATTTTTAAAGAGGTGATCAAGGTAAAAATGAGGTCACCAGGGTGGATCCTAATCCAATAGGATTGATGTCCTACAAGAAGAGATTAGGACACAGATAAGCACAGGGGGAGAACATGTGAGGAACTGGGGAGAAGATGGCTGTCTAAGCACCAAGGAGAGAGGCCTCAGGAGAAGCCAGCGTGCACACACCTTGATCTCCGACAGCATCCAGGACTGGGAGACAGGTCTGTTATCCAAGCTGCCCTGTCTGTGCTATTTGTTACGGCGGTCCTGAGCAGACTCACACGCAGGGTTAACTCAGGGCTCAGACTGGACAGAGCCCACTCTCCATCCCCCTGTACGTGGGTTACAGGAACCCCAGGAACTGAGGAGGGGGTCCCTGAGGGGAGGCACAAGATAGAAGATGCCAGGCATTAACATGGCTGCATTCATGTTAAACGCGCCTGAAGTCCAATCACACGAGACGGTTTTGTCCTGTATGTACATCGGCACCTTCAGTCTCAACTGCAGATCTTTGGCTTCACCAGCTCCACTGAGAGCATTAGCTGCACCTGCTGTGGACCGTCTCCTATAGGATTTCCAGAACCACAAAGCACTGAAGCTTCACAGGACCCAATGTCTGTGCGCTACCGTCCAGGTGACCGTCACAACAGGGCCGCGCAGCTGGCCATCAGAACCCATTTCCCTTTTTCCTGTTCACAGCTACCCTGCACCTCCCAGCCTTCCCATCCCTTCCAGCTGGAGCATAGTGCCTCCTGTTACCAAGGGAAACAGGTGAAGTTGGTGAGGGCCTTGGCCAGCCTGCATCCTACAACAGAGGGCATGAAGCCCAGCTGTTCACCCCACCCTGCTGGTTGGAGACCTCACCTGGAAGCAGGGAGGAGAAACAAGGGGGCCCAAGCTTGGGACCTGACACTCGCCTGCCCTGGACTCTCACAAGAAGGGGACAGACACATCTGGAGCTACAGCCCAGTTTTGGGAGACACTTTGTTCCAGCAACAAACTTTACCTTAAAACCCAATGTGCTTTACAAACCCCTCCCCAGCTGTCACAGAAAGTCAGGCTTCATCTCATCACACTTTTCTCAAACCCCAGCTCATGCTGAGACCACCTCTCAGGGGATGGTGCTTCAGAGAAGCCCCTTTAAAAGATCCCTGGAGTTCAGCTCTAGCAGCCCTGCCTTCAGTTTAAGGGAGAAGTTTCCTTGACAAACCTTCTCAGTTTCCTGGACAACCAAGCTTCACAATCTCCCAAACTCTTCTCCTTCAAACATTCCTATTCTAGGCTGGATGAGCCTAAAGAGACAGTGCTGTCATCACGTTCCAGAAACCGATTCCAAGCCCGTAGTTATTGGTTACATGATACAATTGATGATGAATTCCCAGGAGAGCCAGCTTTCCAATATAACCATTTCTGGACTCGGCACTGGGTCCCTTTCCACGGACAGAGTGGGGTGGCTGTTTCCACGTGCCCCGTGGTAGAAGAGCTCACCTAATGCAGCCAGGACTTCATCCTTTCCAGGTGATTCCAGGGTCCTCACTCTGCCCAGACCCCACCCACAAGGCTGCTGTCTTTGCCAGTCTATAGGGGACCTGGGCAATCTCCTGAAATGAGGGTTATTTTATACACAGGCAATGGGTTGAATGCTGGCCCCGAAAGATGTCCCCCCCCCAGAACACGTGAATGGGACCATATCTGGGAAAAGGGTCTTTCTATATGTAGTTAAGGATCTCGAGGTGAGGTCATCTTGTGTTAGGGTGGCCCTCAATCCAATTGAGAAAGTCCTTATGAGACACAAAAGAGGAGAAACACAGACACAGAGGAGAAGCCACGTGAAGACAGAGGCAGAGACGGGAGGGATGCAGCCGCAAGCCTGGGAATGCCTGGAGCCCCCAAAAGCTGGAAAAAGCAGGAAGAACCCTATCCTGGAGCCTTTGGAGAGACTTCTATCCTGCAACACCTTGATCTCAGATGTCTGGTCTCCAGGACTGGGGGAGGATGAATTCCTGTTGTTCTGAACCACCCAGCTTGTGGTCATTTGTTACAGAAGCCACAGAACGGTCACACAGACCCTGCTCTGTAGGATCCTGGAGTGCGGGCCTCATTAAAGGCCCACAGAGGCTGGGTTACATAACCCTTAGGGTCAGCATTGGGCCTCAGAAATACTAAAGCTGTGGCTGGACACCAGAATGTTGAGGGGTCAGTCGGATGCCCATCCCTAAGGGTGCCGGCTACACACAGCCTCCCCAGGTTCTTACGCCTGTACCTGTTGGGGATAAGTATTTCCATCCTGATTCAGGACTAATGATGTCACCCTTCACGTTGATAATCAAGAACCCACTAGTTATACAGAGGAAAACCCTATCAGGGCACTTGCTCCAGTGGTAAACAATTCTGAAGTTGGTCAGAGGCGGGGATCGTCTCCCATGCAGCCAGCAGCCCCCCCCCCGCAAGGAGTGTCCTCATTGCAAGGCTGGGGGATGGTGCCGAGGCGTCTGTGAGTAAACGTGAGCTGAGCCCCAGGCCAGCTGCTGCTGAACTGTTCCCACCCTTCCCAGGTAAAACACCTGAATGTGTGCAAGGACTTGAAAGCCTAGAGGAAAGGCTTGGAGTCACACCAGACACAGCACGCAGGCCGAGTTGGTGCCTGCAGGCCAGCCAGGATGGTCCCGGTCCCGGGCGCTCTTCTGGAAGCTTTCCATTTCCCTGCCTGTGGTACCCCTCCTGTCCCGACCCCCACTGCGTTTTTCCTTCCTCACCTCTGCCCGGGGAGAAATTCCAGCAGAAGGTATGGGTGACACATCCACTTCTTTAGCAGGTGGCAGCCCGGCAACTCCTGCAGAAAGTCCAGCAGAGACCCACTCACACTGGGCCACCCACAGAGCCGTGGCCCCTCACTCCCTCCCAGCAGCCCGGCCCCGAGACTACTGACAGGGCAGAGAATATGGCGTCAGGCCCAGCTGCAGGGGCTCTTGTTGCCTGGAGCGGTGTTTATATTGACCTCAACGTAGGCACACCTGGGGAGGGGTGGCCGGCAGGGTCAGGCTGCCCAGGTCAGCCAATCCTGACCCCTCAGGGTCTCACAGTTGCATTCTAGCCAAATTCTAGCTCTCGCATTCCTGCCCCAGTGCACCTGGGGTCGGGGGCAGCAGACCCAGGCTCTGTTCCGGCAGAAGCTCCCTTTCTGTGAACAGGTCTTCCCCCACTCCCATTATCCTCACTGGAGACTCAGGAGGCCACAGCATCGGGGCACCTCCAGCACCAGGACCCCACCCTAGGGAATCTCTCAAGAGCAGGGACCAGGCCTGCAGGCGGAGGGGAGGAGGGAGCCGGCCTCTTCAGGATCCCCGGGGCTAGGAAGCATCCTATGCAGGAGGGCCTTGGACTCAGCTTAACTGCCACCCAGGGTCTCCTATCCCACCCCTCGTAGGGGGGCCCTTCAGATTCCGGGGCCCCAAGATCCTCTCCACCGACTTCTGACCCCAACTGCAGAGTCGGGGACCCCCTCTGCGGCTTCTTTTTTCTAGCTCCCAGAATTCCCTGTATCTGTTATACCCAGGGTTTATTATGGCGAAGGATGCAAGTTAAAATCAGCGAGGACAGGGGGATGAGGAGGGTCCAGCTCCCTCGGCTGTGGCAGCCCAGGGAAACCCACCTGAGTCCTGTAGTGCAGGGTTTATTGGGGTCTGTCACGTCAATGTGGGGACCACCATGTGCCTGACCTTGGCCTCCAGCCCCCAGGGGACTCAGGAAGTCCCACCATGTATCACGCCATCAGCACAGACCAGCCTGGAGCGAGGCCCATGGAACAGCTCTGAAAGGAGGAAGATGGGGCAAGGACAGCTCGCTGGCTGCAGGGAAGGTGCTTATGGCTGGCTGTGGCCCCCAGCCAGGCTGATAGCAGGCCTGAGAGCCTCAACGAAGGGAAAGAAAAGAGAGAGAGGATGGAGGAGAACAGTGGGGGAGGGGTCAATTCACCTCCAGGTGGCAAAACACAAGTGTCACAGGAGAGACTGGAGAGGAGAGGGGGTCAGGTGGGAGGAGCCGGAGAAGAAATACCTGGAGGACGCTTCCTCCCCTCTCCACTCCAGACAGGGCGCACGGGGTGGGCGACAGTGTTTGCATCCACTCCCCTCACTAAGAATGTGCGCTTCAAGCTGGTCTTGAGAACACACCTCATTCTTCACTGTGACTGCAGGTTGGGTCTTCTCTGCCCACCTCCCCCTCACATTTCACTTGGCCCTGAAGTCGTCATTTTTTCAGGTAAACAGTCTGGCTCAGTGGGCAGAGCTGAGCACCTTGGAGGCAAATCCTGACTCACAGGTGTAATATATATTCATATTAATAGCTTATTTATATTTATTAACTTAATTTATTATAATAAAATAATACTATATAAATATATATACATATAATGTAAATAAAATGTTAAATATGATATACTAATATTATTTTAATATAATAATATTTATTAATATATCAATAATATATGTTCATATTAATCATACATAGGCTGATTTAGTTAGTGACATCTTTGGCAAGAAGAAAAGTGAAGCCTATAGAAAGCAGAAGAACTGAGAACTTTGAAGATCTTTGAGAGAACTCCATGCCCACGATGTAAATGGAGAGAAGTATGTGAAGGGCTCCTGGCCAGGGCTGCTCACAGAGATTTTCTAGGCACCCTGTTTACTGGGTCAAGAGTGAATAAGGGAGCCCCAGATGTCTGGATAAAAGCAGGAGCCTAGGGTCCAGGGGCCAGCCCCCCTGGACAATGCCTGTCCTTCTTTCACCATATTGCAGTGGCCCAGCCCGACCGCGCATCACCTCCTCACTTACACTCCTGTGAACAAACATTACCACTTCTCCTACACAATGAAGTGTGCGTGTTGCAGAAGAATTGGCACCTTCAAAATAGTGACAAACATCTTAAAACTATAGAGAGAGGGAGAAGGAGAGATAGATGGACAAATAGGTAAGCATGCCACAGTTGTAGACTATAATTTAAATTTTATGAAAGAAGAAAGTAATGTTAAAACTCTGTGGCTCTCAGGTTCTCTGGTGGCGCAGTGGTTGAGAGTCCGCCTACCGATGCAGGGGATACGGGTTCGTGCCCCGGTCCGGGAAGATCCCACATGCCGTGGAGCGGCTAGGCCCCTGAGCCATGGTCGCTGAGCCTGTGCGTCCGGAGCCTGTGCTCCACAACGGGAGAGGCCACAACAGTGAGAGGCCCGCGTACCGCAAAAAAAAAAAAAAGAACTCTAGCTCTCAGCTTTTATTTTTACCAATGCCTTCATTAAACAATTTATCAGTCATCTAAGTACAGTAGATTCTAAATCATAAAATAGGATTTTAATTTTGAAGTACTTTTGTTTTCTACATTACCAGAATGTACCTTCAAATCATCCAATGTCTTCTTAACCAAAGCAGACATTTGTTGCATATTCAAAGATCCTGTCAGAATGTTCCCAGGAGGGTAGGGAGGAGTTTCCTGGAACATCGTCTGCCCTTCCCCTGTTGCCAGAAGTAAGAATGTTTATTAGTTTTGAAAGAGTTTGGTGAACTGGTTCAGTTCCTACACATGCAGAAATTGTTTGTTGACCAACATTCTCCACTAGGTTCAGCCTGCACTTGAATATGCCCTAAATCCCGAGCCACTAAGCAGGCCAAGAACCTCGCTGTCCCATTAACCCCTTTGCTTCCACCCACCAGAGTCATGGGCCCACGGGATGCAGAATAGACTGGACTCTAGGCCGCTCGTCTCCTCCTACCCTTCCCCACTCACAGGCCCAGAGAAACCAAGCTTCTTGCCCTGGTTTAAGGAGGAAGGAGATCCAGCAACAGTGCCAGAAGAGGCACATGGGAGGGGCCCCTGCACTCCCAGAGGACCGTGGACTCGTCATGTAGGTTTCGGTGGAACATGGTAGGTAGCTGGAAGAGACTCAGGACCTGACACCTATGGGACTTCACCTGCTGTACAGACTCAGAAACCGTCTGTGGGCTGTGCGAGCTGAGGAACGGTGGGGGCACTTGGATGGACTGGAGGTAGAGGGGAGCGTTTTCCCTGTTGCAAAGCACAGGCTGTGGTCTTTCTGGGCTGGAAATATTGACAGCTCAGCACCTAATGGAGGGTTGGAGGTGTCCTGGTAGTAGAGTTTCTTAGGGAGGTGAGAGGAGATTCTGGGAGGATGCAAAACACCTCCGAGAGCCTTGGACCACACACCCAGCCTCTGACCCCAGCGGTGGAAGGTAGCAATTTCTTATATTTAAAGCTGTCCCAGGTCAGGACAGCCGATTTCCCAGGGCCTGAACAGTGAGAAATACAGGTGGGTGTTGCTAACGATGAGCAGTGTCCCTGAGCAGAGGACAGACGAGGGTTCCCGAGCAACCAGAACACAGGCTATTGAGTCAGCAAGACAGTCATGAAGGCGGTGAGGCAGACACCATGCTGGAACTCACAGCAATCTTTGCCCTTGTATAAGCCCCCACAGGAAGAGTGAAGTGTTGGAAGAGGGAAGGGAAGATGGAGGACTGTGCGGGGCAGGCACACAGGTGAGCGTGCATGGAACATGTAGCACATCTTAGTTCCTTAAAGGGTTTTTATTGAGAAAATAAGGACAGGTCCATGAGGCAGCCCTGAAATATGGATGGTCTAGAAAGCCATTTACTTTTTTCTTGTCAAGCTTTACCTCTTCCGGGTGGAAAGAGAAAAAGAGAAAGGAAGGAAGGAAGGAAGAAAAGAATGACAAGAGATGTCCCTAAGTGTTCACTGGTTCTCCTCCATAGGGGCCTGGCCGTGACCTCAGCAGAATATGCCATCAGGAGACCAGCACTGTACCTCATGTGACCCCAGGGTGACTGCAGGTCCCAGGGCACTGCTTCCTTGTCCCAAGCACAACAACTTGCCTGGGGGCAGCTGCCCTCCTCACTAGAGTCTCTCAGTGTCCGGAGTTCTTTTTGCTACAATGAGGGACACTAATAGTGGGGTCATGGTCATGTTGGATGATGTTGGGGATTCCAAGGAAGGGCAGCATGGCTGGGCTTGTGTCCTCTGGGCCTACTGGCAGCTCCAGGTGAGTGGGGTAAGTTGGGGCCAGGCAGGGAAACAGTACTCAATGTTAGTCAACTGTAGACTTTAAATGGTTAAAATGGAAAATATATGTTTTACAATTAAAAAAACCCTCCAAAAACCCTGGTGGCATGTGCATGTACATAAAATCTTATGGCTTAAAAAGAAAAATTCTTAGGCCAAACGAAGGAGTACATTACTGATACATTCTAAAACATGAGCCTCAAAAGTATGATATTCAGTATAAGAAGCCAGACATAAAGGGCACATATTGTATGATTCCAGTCACATGAAATATTGAGAATAGGCATATCCGTAGAGACAGAAAGCACATTTGTGGTGGCCGTGGCCTGAGCATAGGTGGAATAGAAGAGACTAATGGGGATGGGGTTTCTTTTTGAGGTGATTAAGTGTTCTGGTATTAGTGCCAATGGTTGCACAACTTTGTGAATAGATTATAAGTCACTAAATTCTGCACTTTTCAAAGGGTGAATTTTATGGTATGTGAATTATGTCTCAACTTAAAAAATGGTGATTAATAAATGTGATTTTTAAAATAACACGGGGAATATTATCATGAGTTTTATTTGCTTCCTGCCATCCTAAGCTCTATAGATATGAAAAAAGACACACACACACCCCAAATGAGAACAAGCACTATTTACTGAGAACTTGTCTATAGAGCATGGGAGTCAGCCACCACCACTCACATCAGGCTGAGACTCAGGGCACATAAGAGTGGGGACACTTTCTGGTGGCAAAAAAAGGAAGGCATGTGCTCCCCAGAGCTTGTGATGTGAGGAGGCTGGAGACAAGTTGATAGGAAGAGGGTCGTCCTAAGTGATTACTTAAGGGAACATATTTGGCTTTCCCCGCATTTGGTTCTACATGGAAAGGACTGAAAATGACGAAGCTGTGAGTCACTGACCAAACGCTGACCCTTCGGGCCTATTGCTGCAGAGGTTGGAGTCTGGTTTTCCAGATTGGTTTCTGCAGGGTGTGGGGCAGGGCCTTGTGGCTGGAGGGAGAGGTTCCCAGGCTTCCAGGTGGTTTTAGAAAATTCTGCATCCCAAAACCCTCCTTCATCATCTTCAATCAATCAGGTACTCTGTGGATAGAGAAACTTGAATCAATGTCTTTAAAATTAACTGCAAACAGAATTGAAAATGACTAATGTACAATGTAATGACATACTAAAAGGCAAATATCAATAGAAGAAGCAAACAGAATTTTATAAATTCCTTCCAAACAATGAATATGCTCAATTAAAATCACACACTCATGGACTTCAGTATTTGGTAGTACATATCTGTGTGAACAGAATTTTCAAATATGAAGTGTATAAACAATGCAAAATCTCCTCATAAGTCAGCATTAACAACTGAAATTTTGATGATAGGAATCTGTAATAAGCTAAATGGCATCCCCCTTGCAAAACAATTCCATTTTTCTCATTAGCAGAATTGTATCACAAAAAAATATACTAAATATATTTTTGGGCTTCCCTGGTGGCGCAGTGGTTGAGAGTCCGCCTGCCGATGCAGGGGACACGGGTTCGTGCCCCGGTCCGGGAGGATCCCACATGCCGCGGAGCGGCTGGGCCTGTGAGCCATGGCCGCTGAGCCTGCGAGTCCGGAGCCTGTGCTCCGCAATGGGAGAGGCCACAACAGTGAGAGGCCCGCATACCACAAAAATATATATATATATATATATATATACTAAATATATTTTAAATTTCATAGATAAACATTTTGTGAAAAGGACTGCAAACCATAGTAATAATTACAGTAATGTCGACTTACTGTAAATCTTAGGATTTCTTATTTCACTAATGTTCACATTGTAGTGAATCTCATGACAAAAAGATTTCATTGAATTTTCTTCTTGACCCAATACCGAAATCTGGCCTTCTGGTCGACCTTGCCACTGCAGAAGCCAAGTGACTTGCAACTGGTGTGAACCTCAACAGGAAGTATCCAGATTGCACACGGGCGAAGGCGCAACGCCACGCTCCTGACAACCGGCCTCGACCCAGGCCACCATCGGTCCCCTTTCTCGCCCTGGGGTGTCCTCCCCTGCACCCGCACGTCTGTAGGCCGTTCACTGTCTGCAGAGCTTCTTCAGAGAAGCTACCGACAACCGCGCCCACCCAGGGCCTCGGCCAGGCTCGTGTCTCCTCCCGACCATCACGGATGCCCCGGGCAGTCCCTGTTTCCCAAAGAGAAACGACAACGACTTACGACCACCGTAGCCTAGGAGGAACTGCCGCCCCTCCAGGAGCGTCCTACACGCTTGCCCTCGAAAGTCCGAGGTGAGGGGACCTGAACAGTTTCGAAACGCAAGCGCCACGCTGACGAGGCCACCAAGGTGGGGACGAGAGCTCCCCGCATTGACGTCGGTTCAATCTGCCGGGTGGCTCCTGTCTGTTGACCCGCATCCTGTGCCCCTGCCTCAGGGCAAGATCCGCCCCCGTGACCGCCTCGAGTGGAAGCCGGAGAAACTGAAGTGGACCCCGTTGAGCAGCCCCACCGCCAGGACTGCACCAGGATGGACCCGGGCCCCCAAGCCGGCGAGGAGGCACCGACGGATCGTGACACACGGTGTACGACGCTGGTCACGGACATCCTCTCGTGGTCGCGCGTAACAGGACATGAGGTCTCCGCGGGCCAAGGGGCACCAGAGACTGCTGGTCGACCGGCGCAGACCTCCCTAAAACCTGCGAGGGAGCTCAGCGCCGGCCCCACAACACACTGCTCTCCACATTCAATCTCTGGTGAGAGCAGGAGGCGCCCATCACTCCGCACCACCGGGATGGTCGCCGCCTGCGTCGCCGGCCTCAAGGAAATCTGGCCCGCGCCTGGGGGTCGAGTCACATCCCTCGCGAAGGTCGCCAAAGCTCAGAAGGGAAGGGATAATATAAAATTGGCCGCCAGGTGGCTCCCGACAACGGGCTCAAACGTCAGCGGGATGGATTCTGATCGCTGGCTGGCGAGGGATCAGCTCGGACCGCCCAAACCCTCGAGTTCGTCTCGGGCCGTCCGCCTAGGAGCTACGGCCCCCAGCAGCGGACGGGGCTGGGAAGATTTGTGCAGGAGGCTGCCGCGAAGGAGATGCGCTCCTCACGCTAATGTGGAGAATTCTGCAGTCAGGACCCTGACTCTGAAGACTTGCGTTCCCTTAGTGCCCAGCCTGTTACCTCCTTATCAGGAGACCTTAGCAATTCACTTGGTTGCTCCAGTTATCTCTGCCCACCCTACACCTGTGCAGCTCTTCTCTCCATGAGCCTAGAGCTGCTTTCCCAAGGAAGACAACCCCGTGCCATTGCAGGTAGGAGCCAAGGAGACAACTGAACATTTGCATCTGGACCTATGAGAGAAATTTTATGTATCCAACGCAGGAAGATACTAGACTGAGAGGGTCTTATAACTTTAGCCCCACATGAGCATAGCTTTCATGAAACAGTGACGCACACTCGGCAAGTCCAGGGGTGTCAGGAAGAAGAAACACACACACACACGCACACACACAAGCACACACACACATCTCCAGGTCTAATAAGAACACTTACCAGGGCTGGCAATGGTGGGATCAGAAAGCCCATTGTTCCCACTTCTGGCGTTCCCTGGGCTAGAATCCCAGCTCATTCAAGCAGATACTGGTTGTTTTACAGATGTCACTGTGGGGGAGTGAGGTCTTGGAGCTCCCTAGACTGTCATTTGCTGTCCAGTGCTCTACACTTTGTTCTGTGTACTATGCCCTTTCTCCTCCATACACAGTAATAATTAAGAAAATAAGAATCTGTAGACATTGCATTCAACTTTCTAATTTGAATGAAGGTTAAGAACACAAAGGAACAGAGTTATGTGAATAATTTTGCTAAGGAACTTACCTTTATTTTTTTGAAGCTATCAAAATGCTTATGAGTAGTCTGTAAAAGGTTAATCTTTTTTAAAATTAGGAAAAATAAATGATTCTTTATTGCTATCTCTCACCAAACCCCAAATCACCCCAGCACTTATAACACAGGACTCACCTGATGAAACGTCTGCTCCCCCCCTGGCCTAGAGATTTCTGTTCTGAGTTATTCTCTATCCCCTGTGTTCACCGCATTCCTAAGTCCACTGCAGCCAGTAACATGATGAAGGAGGCCACTGAGCCCAAGGGATGACCTTTCAAATAAGAGAAGGAAAAAACCTCTCCCTTCTTCTGTGAGGTCACAGCCTTAATGGAGGCTGGAGCAAGTGAAAGTAAATGTTGGGAAAGAGAGTGTTTCTACATTGGTCCCTGACCTGCTATATCCCTAAAAGGATGGTGAACATAACTGGCGTTAATATTTCCTGGGTGCACTTAGAAGATCCAGACCCAAAGTACAAACCTAACCATTTGGCAAAAGATGGATCAATACAGGAACCAAAGTAAGCTTTTTTTTCTCACCTGTTGTTTCATTATCAGGAACTCTGCCACTACCTGCCCTCCTCTGCATCCTTATGCAGGGACAATCCGGAAATCAAGCAGATAAATCTGAGGAAAGAGAAAGCAGCCATGAGAACCCAGCCTTTCAAAGTATTGTTAGATACATCAGGCATCAACCCCAACCACTCACCTGGGAGTGACTCCTCCCACCTTACCCACAGACATGTGCAGACAGAAGGAACGCTTTTTCTTCCCTATAGTGTTTGAAACATAAAGAAGACCTAAAACCTAATCAGAAAGCTATGACCAGTGAGGGTTTACCAGATAGAAAATCTGTGTGAATTCAGAAAAGTAACATGACCTGTGAATGTAAATAACATGGGAAGATTTTCAATGAAGGCCATCACTGAGGAAGCCGCCTAGAAGTCACATGAAGAGAAATGACTGAATGATTATTATGTGAGCAATTTTTAACAGCCTCTCTTTCCTTGTCAGTAGCAGGAATTTCATGCTGGAGAAGAGCCCACTGAATGCAGTGAATATGAGGACATGTCACATACAACAACCTTAACTCCACGTGTGTTACACTTTCAGCCCGAATGGGAGAGACTTCAGCCGTTATTCATCACTGAATTAACATAAGCAAATTATACTAGAGGGAAACCATGCAGATCTCAGAATGTGGAAGGTTTTTAGTCACCCTCCAACCTTAGACAACATGAGAGATTTCACTCTGGAGTGACTCTTGCAAATGTCCTGAACGTGGGAAATAATTCAGCTGAAGCCTCGCATTTATACACCAACAGCTCACACTGGAGAAGACGAACCTTATCAAGGTAATGCAGCCAGAGAGCTGACTTTTATTCACACCAATAAACTCACACGGGAGAGAAGCCCTATATTTGGAATGCCTGTGGAAGAGCTTACAGTGACCATCCAACTCTTTAATATCATGAGCACATTCACACAGGAGAGAAACCACAATTAATATCATTTACGTGAGAAAATACTTAGTCAAAGCCATAACCTTAGTCATGGGGGAGAATTCACACTGATGAGAAACCCTACAAATGCAATGAATGTGGAAAAGCATTTAAACGCAGCTCTCACGCTTATACTCACTAGAAAGCTCGCAGGAGAGACACCCTATGTCTGGAATCCATGTGGTGCAGCCTTTACCCAGAGCTCCCACTTTTATAAACACCAGCAAATTCATACTGAGTAGAAACCCTGTGTCTGTAATCAAGGTTATTGAGCCTTCAGCCAGAAATTATCCCTTTTAAACCACCAGGAAAGTCATGTGGAGAGAAACCCTGGCCCTGTAATCATGGTGGAAGAGGCTTCAGTTGGAGCTCCAGCCTCAGAATACACAGAGAACTCAGAGTGGGCTGAATCCCTGACACAGTAGAGAAGACATCCCAAGGTTTACTACAAGGAGAACCCTCTTGGTGTAAGTCATCTAATCACTGCTGTAGAAGAAATCCGATGAAATGAATGCTAGAGTTCCATTAGTCATGGAGTTATTAGACGTGAGAGGGTTCACACTGAAAAAATAGTCTCAGTGTAATGAAGGAAGAACATTCTTCAGTGATTCATCATTCCTGACTGAACAATAAAATGCTCACACTGAGGAGATGCCAATTCTAAAGACAATGTGGAAAATCTTTCACTTGCTATTCACATCAGAAAACTCATACTGGGAAAATAGTCTATAAAGAGTGTGTTAGCATGCAATTGAGTCAATAATTAAGTCCTTCAGCAATTGTCTTATTATTAAATATACAATATAAAGATGTAGATGGTGAAGGGGTTTGAGAAGTGCTGCAAGCAATATTCAGTATCAAGTAAGAAGAAACGAGGCAAACCTGCTTCAGTAGATCATTCAAATATGTCATTCAAAATCATGAAATATTGTGATATGTAAGAATGGGCCCATTTTCTGTTAATACTCTGTCACTGTTGATCAGTTAGACAATTTCTGACTTTATAAAATTATAATCATAATTACAAAGACTGGGATCAGTCAGGAAACAACGATGAATGTTAACTGAAAATGTAAAGCGTAGTATGATGTGTGTTAACTCTTACATTAGCGTCCAAATATGTGTATACACATTCAGGATGAATGGCTTCAAGGATAAATACACACATACTTTGTGATTAACCTCTGCTGCTTCAATTAATTCTATTACTTAACTTGCATTTACTATTCCCCGTATGACTTAAAAAATTATACATTAATTATATTTAAAGAAAGGTGAATAATTGTGGGTACATGGACAGGAAGAACTCAAGAATTCAGAGTCAGACGGTGGTTTAATCCTTACTTAGCATTTTGTAGCCAAGGGTTTCTTTGTTTGTTTTGTCCAAGAAGAACAGATAGATATCTTCAGGACTGAGAAGGTGAAAGATCTTTGCAGACATAAAAAGAGTTCTACTTTAAGAATGTATTAGAACATTGAGGGGTGCATATACTAAATCATGTAAACACAATGGAGATCCCTCACAGAGCCATTGGTAAGTCTACATTTAAAGCTTTACTCTTTGATGTAGAAAAATGGTACTAAAAATGTTCCGGGAGAAAAATCACCATAAAGACAATGTATATTTTTTCAATTAAACCTCCAAGAAGGCTAGCTAGGGAGAGTGTACAAGCTGCATGATGAGTTCTGGACCTTTTTCAGTTCAATTTCTTTTTCTTTGTTGGCCAAAACATTCGTTATAGCCCTGAGGTCCATTGAAGTCTATTGGGTTGAGAAATGGTATTCTAGGGCCTATAAAGCCCATCATGGGGACTTTCCTCGCATTCCAGAGGTTAAGACTTCACCTTGCAATGCAGGGAGTGTGGGTTCGATCCCTGGTCGGGGAGCTAAGATCTCACATGCCTCGCAGCCAAAAAGCGAAAACATAAAACAGTAACAATATTGTAACAAATTGTATAAAAATCTTTAAAAATGGTCCACTTGAAAGAAAACATAAAAAAAATTCCTTTAAAACACCCATGGTGTTAGCTGCAACATTACTGTGTGTACGTGCATCTGAGTGCACACACACACACCCATGCAAGGGAGTGACACTGTAACAACCATCTGATCAAAAGGGAAAATGCGATTCAGGAATTATTAGCATAAAGGATTCATGCAGGAGAAAAATAAGATAAATCACCCTGTTCGTTCATTTATAAACTTTTCAATTATTAAATATTTAAAGAGAACTTCCAACATTTCAGAACCTGGATTGTTATGATGATTAAACTGTAAATAGCAGAAGGCCTTTCTCTTCATAGAACTCTATATTCTAATGCAAGTAATAAGAATCATTTGCCAAATGAAATTTCTGACGTTAAAAAAAGACATATTCATACATTGTATAGTTACGAAATATCACTACTGGTCTACAATAAAAAGTTGGCACTTCATAAAATAAAATTGACATTTAAAACAGTCTCAATTCTGGAACTTTGAAAAGTTATATATTTTTAGAAAGACTGGTCCGTAAAAATATTTTACAAAATTCTCAATTTTGGAAAACCTTCTCTACGTGAATTGGGGAGAGCAAAGCTAGATTTCCTGTCTTAAGATCCAGGTTTGCTCTTCTCTATATTCCAAAATAAATATTTTTTAAATTGTTACAATTCAAAACTATACGTTTGAAAATCAGTACCGATTTTTATAAGGATAAAAATTCACGGTATGTGCCTGTTAAAATTCCTTTCATTATCCATTTTATTCAAAATTCAACCGGATACCATTTTAAAGGATAACAGACAAGAAGATTGCTATCTTGCTCTTTATATTGGACTCTTAATTTCTTTCTAATTTTTTTGATAACCCAAAGCACTCCAAAATAACACATTATTATCATAAAATCTAGAATTTCCCAGTGTGTTCTGTAGTGTATATAGCCCCAATGCGATTATATACACTATTGGTAAATTTGAACTTAAATGTATTCCTAAATACAAAATAAAAATCTAAAAATGCATTTACCTATATGTTTCATTATGCAATAATGCCATTTTAAGAAAGAAATGCTTCCCAGATGCAAGAATACCTGGAAGTTGCATAATATGTTTTTATATTTAATAACAGAAAATAAGGTAAGAAGTGATTTTTGTTGTTGTTATACATTTTTATATTCTTATGTAAATTACATATTCATTGTTTCATCAATGTGATTGTTTTCTGGTTTATTTTACTCTAGTGTGAATTATAGTGCATTTACTCTTGATAGTTTTCTATTAGAAAATGATTCTTGATGAAATTCTCCGTGATCAATTAACTTTGGTAAACACTGCCACAGGCAAGAGATGTCGCCAAACCAAAATTTAAAGTAAATACTTTTATGGCTTGCAATGTTCTATTTTGAGGCTCAGAAATATCTAACAGTTTATGCAGTTGATGCTAATTTGTGTGGGTGCTAGGTTTTAGTTACACTAATTTGTGATTATTTCTGAGATGAAAATAAAATTATCTGCAGGTGGATTCCCTTCCTCAGTGCAGGAATAATTGTGAATTAGTGTTTATTCTAACTGAGATTACTGAGAGTAATTTAACATATTTACATCTACCTAAAGTTTGTTTCCAGGGAGAAAATTCGTTAAAAGTTTAACTGTTTTAAAAGTATAAATCCCAGCATATGAGTTTCAAAACACATTTTTTTCCCGCTTTTCTGGAGCAGGGGTTGGCAAACTTGTGTAAAGGACCAGAGAGTAAATATTTGAGATTCGTCATAGGATGTCTGTTATTTCTACTCAGCTCAGTCATTGTAGCCAAAAAGCAGCTATAGTAAAATGTAAATAAAGGAGTATAACTGTGTTTCAATAAAACATTATTTATTGACAAGGAAATTTGAATGCTATATAATTTTCGAGGGTTGCAAATAATCTTTTTATGAATTATTTTCAGCCATTTAAATATATAAAAACCACTCTTAGCTTGCAGTTCCTACCAGCACAAGCTGGGTGTGGAATTTGGCCGATGGGATGTAGGATGCCATGGCCTGTTCTCTCGAATTACAGTGCAAACATCCCTCCTTGGAGACCAGCATTTCAAAACGAATTGATTGTACTATCCCTCTGCCAGAAAATATGAAAACTACAATCAAAACAAAAAACAAGTTACCCAAATCTGCCCAAGATGGGAGGGGACTTATTCCTCCCCTAGGGTGCCCCCCCGCTCATGTATGGTCCCCTCCTGTTGGCGTCCCCATCCACCAGCAGTGAGTGAGACTGTCCCGACCCTGTGCTCTCTGTCCGGCCGCATGCATGGAAGCAAAGAGTTCCGAGCAATAGTTATTTGCTGGGCAGAGATCCTCATCCATCAATTCACCACTAACTTCTGTGGCTCCCAGAGGGACAGAAAGCCGCCTTTGCAGCCCCACCCATGGCTTGGAGTCCAGCCGCTACGGGTCCACCTTCTCTGAGGGCTAATGGCCAGAGTCTGACAGCTGTTGTGTGTTCTGTGCACCCAAAAGTGGTTGCGGCAGTGACCTGCTTTTCAACCTCACGGCCAACACCAGCGGATGACTCTGACACTTCAAGTCACCAAATATCTTATTTTGGTAGGGGACAGAACATCTTCTACAAAACATTTATAAAGAACATTTCTGTTGCCCAGGATGGGAAATCTGGGCCCTTTCACACCAGAGAAAAAGATCAAAGAGTAGCATGCGGGGTGCACTGTGTAGTTGACCCCTGCGCTGTTGTTTCAGTGCCGACCCTGTGCGCAACGTGCAGCCAGCGAAGTGGCCCGGCGCTGCGTCCTTTGGCTCTTAAGCTACAGACCTGGAAGCACGTGTAGCCAGAAGTGGAAGCGGCCCGGTGTCCCGGGACCGGCCAGGAAAACCCGACGGCGCCTCTGGCGTCAGTGTCAGCTCGGCCGGCATGTCCGGGAAGGAGCGACCGCGGGTCGGGCGGAGCACACGACAGGGCTCCGGGCTGGGGCGGCGATTGCGGCTGGGTCCATCCCCGCACGAGCTCCCGCCCCCCTCGCTGACGTCGCAGGTGCTGGATGCGTGGCGGGAGACCTGGAGGCGGCGAGGAGAGGAGCGTGGCGGCCTGCAGGCCCAGGAGACTGTCCCGCTCCTCTGCGCTCAGGGGAAGCGGCAGTCATGGGAGCACCACGGGCGGTAGAGCGGGTCCTCGGCCCGGCAGAGGGCTTCTCACCGGCCGAGATCGGCCCCCGTGGCCGGAACCGCACCTGCTTCCCTCCCTAGGCGCACATCCAAGCCCGCTGTCTCTCCCGTCGCCGAGGGAACTTGGGGTCGGAGGACGGAGAGAAGGGGCGCGATCCCAGCATATCCTCTGGCACCCGGAGGCTGCCTCGTCCTCCGCAGACAGGGGCCTGTCCCTGAGCTTGGCGGCGGGGCCCAGGGCCTCAGACGCGCCAGTGCCCTGGCCCCTCCCCAGAGGACCCGGTGCTCATTTTGAAATGTATAGTAATTCCAAATTACTCTGTTGTGTAACAAGAAGTAACATAGTATTGTAGATCAGTTATATTTCAACAGCCAACCAACAAGCAAACAAACTCATCCAATAACAGTCCAATTAGTGGTCCACAGAGGCAGGGCGTGGGAAAGGGTGGGACTGGATGAAGGTGGTCCAAACTGCAAGCGTCCAGCCGAAAGAGAGATGAAGTACCAGGGATGCAATATAGCACATGATAAAGATAATAAATACTTCTGTCTCCTACACATAAAACTGGTTAAGAGAATAAATTATAAGTGTTCCCATCGCAAGAAAAACACATTTTTCTATTTCGCTAATTTTCTATCTATATGAGATGATGAATGTTCACTAAATTTAGTGTGATAATCATTTCATAACATATGTAAGTCAAATCATTATACACTGTAAAGTTACACGGTGCTCTATGTCAGTTATACCTCAGTAAAACTGGAAGAAGATAAATGAATAAATAAAATGGTGCCCCATTGAATCTCGATTAAAATGGATGCTAAATGGAATTTTACTGGGCATTTGTAGCAGTTTTTGTATTCTGATAAAAAACATTATTGATTTTCAAAAGTGTATTTTGTAATTGAACAGTTAATTTAAATACTTATTTCATAATATTTTGAACAATTATCTTGGCTGTTAGAAATGGAAATCTATCTTTATTCTTACCAAATCTTGCAAAATAGCTTTTCAAAGGTTCAGAATTTTGTAAAATATTTTTTTAAAGCCCAGTTTTTTGACAATTTTTGGCCTTCCAAAGCTCTATCTTGACACTGTTATAAATCTCAATTTTATTTTATAAAGTGGCAACTTCTCTTTGTAAATTAGGAGCAAACATTTTGTAGTTACACAATTTGTAAACCCTTATGTATGTTTGATTTT
This sequence comes from Lagenorhynchus albirostris, assembly GCF_949774975.1. Taxonomy (NCBI): domain Eukaryota; kingdom Metazoa; phylum Chordata; class Mammalia; order Artiodactyla; family Delphinidae; genus Lagenorhynchus; species Lagenorhynchus albirostris. Next base: position 120,236 of record NW_026783374.1, on the reverse strand, counting down.
CAATATCAGAAATTTTATATTGCAGTGTATTTGAATTGACTGCGTTAGAATGTAGAGTTCTACGAAGATAGGAACATTGTATTAGTTACAATTTAGTCCTCATAACAAGCCAAGTTCTGAAATCCTGGAAGCTTTCAGTAAATATTTGTTAATAATTGAAAATTTGATAAATTAGTGACTAAGGTATCTTGGATGCTCTCTCTCCTGATGACACATTTATACCATTGATTCCAGACTCACATTTTCTCTTTAGGATCAGATGGATGCTATATGCTCTCTCCCTTGCTTGCATGTTTGTGTGTGTGTGTGTGTGCATGTACACAGACAGGAGCACAGACACACAAATGTTGCAGGCAACATCCCATGCTTTATAGACCCCTACAATACCATGCTTTCACCCATTAGACATCCGTGGACTTTAGAGTTATAATAAATGTTTTTAGGCCAACAAAGTAAAAGCAATTTATCTGAAGAGGAGCCCGACCTTATCAGAAAGCCCCTACCCTCTCCAAATGGAACTCTCCATGTCTGCAATGATTTATTTTATTTTATCTTACCTTATTTTATTTATTGGGGGTATCGTTGCTTTACAATATTGTGTTTCTGGAATGATCTCCCACCTTCTTGATTCTGACATATCTATCTGTTCTAGGTGGGGGAAAAAACATTTTGGATAAAAAATTCTGTTGCAGGAATAAACCCCTGCCTGACTGAATTCTTGGAATTTTCATGGCCGCGTCCACAAATTCTCTAGGACTAGGACACTTGTGAAAAATTAAATTTATTTGTAATTCAATTTTACGTCACGAGAGGCACATTAATAGAAAATATAAATGGAATAGAATAATTGAAGCACCAGATTTTACAGTGTTTTGAGACAGAGGCATTCTCACCTTGTGAGTTCATCAGTGTGCATAAAAGTTAAGGCTCTGCTGAAGTGTGTCCCCCATTTATTACATTAACGGTTCTCTTCAGTGTGAGTTTCTGGTGTATTTAAATATGAGGCTGCAGCTAAACTATCCTCCATGTTTATAACATATATAGGGGTTAACTACAGGGTGAGTTTCTCATGTCATCTAAGGTTACAGCTTTGTCTACAAGCCTTCCTACATTAATGAGACCTGCATGGTTTCACTCCAGTATAAATTATCTTATGTTAGTTCGATGATGAATAAAGGCTGAAGGCTCTTCCAAATTGATTGCAAGCATAGGGTTTCTGTCCTGTGAGAGGTCACTCATGTGGCGTGATAGTTGTGGTCTATGTGAAATCTCCTCATATTTGTTACATTCAGTGGGCTCTTCTCCAGTGTGAAGTCTCTGCTATTGATAAAGAAAGGAAAGACTGTTAAAAGTTTGCTCACATAAAATTCATTTCTTTAGTTCTCTACACGTGAATTCTAGGCTGCTCCCTCAGTGATGGTCTCCAATAACTACCAACACCACCATGTTACTTATATTCACATAGAGTCTCACTTTGCTGAATTCATATAGATTTTTCTAACTTGTAGCCTCTCACTGCCATCGTTTTCTGATTAACTTTTCAGTCTTCTTTATTTTTCAAACACTATATACATGAACTACATTTAAGCAACTGCCCTTTTGAAACTCAAGGTACAGTTTGTTTTTGGGGAAAAATGGTTCCAAATGAAAACTATTCAAAAGCCTCTGCCGGGCCAGCGTTTAAGTCCACTTTCAGTCAGATGGTTGGGCTGAATTCCTCTTACCCTAAGGTCATGTCTCTAATGAGGACAGTGGGGTTTATCCCCATAAACTTACTATTGACCTTCAGGTAAATGGCTTCTTCCTGAAGCTATTGTCTGTGAACATTTTTAAAATGCTGATCTTTAACACAGAGAAAAGGTATGAAATGGAGCAATATATAAAAAATTGGAAACATATTATAGGATATTGACAATTAGAATATATCTTGAAGGGTAAAACAAACGAAAAATAAAATGGGTGGGATGTTGGTGAGATAAAGATTAGGAAAAGCACCGAAAGGGAGGGACTGAAACAATGGGTGCTGCGTTGACGTTTAGCACCAGTAGCCACAGAGCCATCCTTTCCTCTAAGGCCAAGGAATATGCAGAAGGTTAGATTAATAAGATTGATACGTTCACAGAATTGTGACACTATCAGAGGGACTTCTCTACATTGACTTCAACAATATTGCAGAGACATTTCACTCAAAGAAACCTGCAATTGACATTACACCAGTTCTGGAAGAAGTTCACAGTCACATGTCTTGAAAGTCACTGATTCCTAAAAACATGCAGGACATTCTGGTTCAGGCTGCCCACTTTCCCCAAATGTCCAGAGGTGATGGTCGAGGGTGATAGTACTGAGAAAAGTCAGCTGTGTGTTTCAAAAGCTCAAACCTGTTTGACGTCAAGTCCAATGTTCCTCTGGGCTGACTTGGCGTATGCCTTTCAGGTGCATCACAGAGATAGGCACACCCTGAATACAGAGTGACTTTCATGTAAAGGAGCATCACATGAGGGGTGGTGTGAAATAACCTGTACAGTCCACAACAGAATGTTAATTGTGAGCTGACTGGCAATTAAAAAACGTGTACTTGGGAATTCATAAATATCCCTGCTCCCCACTACTTTCAGTTAAATCTACAGACTTAGCACAAGACAGGCAATATATATGTTCCACCACTTATCAGCAGTGATGACAGGCAAAGTATTCCCCAATTCAAACTTCACTGTTCACATGTGGGAAATACCTTAATAACCTCTCAAGAGAGTTGAGTGATTAAATGAGCTGACATGACATGTTTGAACATAACAAAACCCAATAAATAAAAGCTACAGGTGAATTAGTCGCTAAAAAGTCAGAGAGCATTGATGCAATGTCCACCATTTTGTGTGAGTGAACAGACTGTATATACAACTTGGGGTCCGCAGTTGCTGCCTACCTAACCTCAACACAGAGCATGCATTCATCACCAGATAGGAGGACAGACAGGCTCAACTTTACAAGCCAGCGGTCCCGGAGTTGTCAAACTCTAAGATGATCCCCAACTGACCTTTCCTGTGGGTTGAGGTCCCTCTTTCTCTCCTCGTTTCCTGGGACCTCACCACTTTGACTATCATTGTCTCTCCTGTAGCTTCCTCCTGTCTTCCCTGTTCAGAGACTAATCGGAGACTCTCGATGGTTCAGGCCTCTCCAGGGCTTCACATATCGCCACAGTTTTCTAAGTGTTCTTCTACCTACTATATCCTACTCAATGTACCAATTAAGGAAAAAATGCTTTCTGTAAAGTGCTTCCAGTTTCTGAACAAAGGTACCTAAACAGGGGGGAAATGGCTGGTTTGGAACAAGAATGAAAGGGCATATTTTGTTGTGACTTTTTAGAGTTCTCAAAATAGTCAATTGTATTCTCAGAAAATAGATTAAAAATCGGAAAAACAAAGAAAGAAAAAGCAAAATTGGCTCCACTGTCCTCTCTGGGCCAGTCCTGCTGAAGGGCTTCTTCTCTTTCTCCTGTCCCCTCAGCCCTGCATAGCCGTCTAGCCAGCATCTCTGACCCTGGACGTATTCATCTCACCTGTGCACACACCTCCTCCCCTTCCAGACCTTGAACTTCTGCTCTTGCTCATCCCTCCACTTGCGTCCATCACATGACAGAGCTCACTGCATTGCAGACTCGCTTATGGAGTGAGTCACACCCCCGTCAAACCCATGACTGAGCGGAGAGAAATACAACCTCTCATGTGCCCTCTTTACCAACACAGACTTCATGGAGTCTGGAGCACGTCAGTATAAATGTTGGAAAGGAGACGGTTGCTGTATTAGCCCTTGCCGTACTCCATGATCGTCACAGAGATGCCAGACGACAGGACTAGTGCTCAGAGCCTTGACCCGCACGAGGATACACTTAGAGAACTCAGTCCAAGTGGTGACACCTTTCTATCCACTGGAAAGAGAGTTACCACTTCAGGAGAAAGAGCAAGTCCCCAATCACCTGGGGACACATTGCCAAGAACTCAGCTGCTAGTATTCTCTCGCAGAGACACTGTTTACTCTAAGCGGGAAAATCCAAGAAAAGAGAAGAAAGCCATGAGACTTGAATCCTATCTAGAGTTTTTAGACCTAACAGTCATGAAACCATAAGCCTTTACCTGGGAGTGAACAACCACCCCACCTGCAAATGTGAACTGGCCTATGAGAAAAGAGGAGTAATCTTGTTTCCCACGGTCAAACTAAGACGGCTTTGGCTACTGCTTCTCATAAGGGAAATATTAGTTTCCCAAATTTATTTATTAGGAAATAAAAATCAAAGAGTTTTTAAAGGTAATTAACCCATGATATTCCAAGTTATTAGTCAGTTTCCTCCCTCGCCCCAAATGCTAGGAGAACCTCCAGTGCACTGACCCCAGTCTCCTAACATGTGTGCCAATCGTCTTCATTTTTATTCCAAATTAATCAAATCAAGTAATTTCAACATATAGTTATGAAGACCAACAATTTCCATATTCCTCTTTCCATATTCCTTCCAAATTCATCACATTTGCTGGTCAAGATTCCAATCTTGGAGGGCTCCAAGTACCTGCTTCTTCCATGACTGAATCTAACTAGGATATTAAATCTGGTGGGGTTCGCAAATCTCCCAACATCTTTCAAATATCCCTGGACATTGTACTATATCTAGATGATTCAGTCTTATTCTATGCCTCACAAATATTTCAGACCTTCTCCATATCTTTTGATTTTTAATCATTCTCAGTACTTTCGCCACTTTCCACAAAAGGGACCACCTTCTACTAGACAGCTTAATCAGATAATTTGAGGAAATTCTTCAGCTCACTGTCACAAAATCTACAAATATTGCTCACGGTTTATTCCCAAGCCCATAGTAAGAATTGAAGAATCATCTCTTCCTTGGCCAAGCCCAATTTCTCCAATTGTATTCTTTTCTCTCCTGCCTCCCTGGAAACTTCATGTAATTGATTATAATTTAATTATTATTTACCTTGGTATTAAAATACAAATGCTATAAAACCCTAAAAATATCTTCCTTGAATGTTTGATATCATCAAACAACACCAGTCCTTATATAAAGCCACACAAAACCCACAGCCTGATGGACTGTTTGTAGGTTAAACATATTTATATAAAGACTAATCCTCCAGCTGCAATTCTCTTCCCAGAACTGGCCACAATTCACAAAACAGTGAGACCTCCGGCCAAGGCATCAAGACTGGTTTTGGAGGTTTTTAGAATATTAGCCAATTAAAGGAATCTCTTATACTTTCCTTACATGTATCTAAGTGGTTAACGTGTTGAGAAGGAAAAGTTTGTGTTAGGGAAGTTGTTCCTTGATTAGATTTATCCTGATTGGCATCCAGATTAAAGGATTTCTTTCTTTATGATTATACAATATATGAGGTTATCAGATCTATTAACAGGAACCCACAGACAATTCTATGCCTGATTCTATAGAAAGAGACTAAGGTAGTTGTGGTAGTTGCATACTTAAGTAAAGACACAAACACAGTTTTCCCACACATTTTGTTTCTGGTGATTACTAAATAAAATTTTCCCCAGGAGGAATCAAAGTCATTTATTATTCAAAGACTTATTAATTTAAAGATAAATATTTAATTTGATCAAAGAACATTGGTCACAGGACATCTGAGAGTAGATTAGGTTACTGTGTACATGGAATTTCTGTGCATTTACAATTCTTATGTAATAGTCAAGAGAAACTTGCTTTATGACTGTACGTTTCCTTTTCTGCAATTTGTCCAGAGAGGAAAACAGGAAAAAAAGAAAAGAAAAAAAAATGATGAGTAGAGATATCGTGAAATATTACGGGTGTTGCCTGTAGGTTCTATTCAAGACAACAGAGAGAGGAGAGTTACTTAGCTAGTAATTTAAAGAAGGAATCTCTGAGGCACTGCCATTTAACCTGAAAGTGAAGCAGTATAAGTGTAGCTGGAACTATGTATGTGTATATCAGGGAGGAGATGAACAGAGACGAGAGCGCTCATTGTAGAGATAAAATCGATGCTTGGTTCTGTTTGTGTGGTTCTGGGACGTTATGTCAATGACTGAGCCCCAAATAATTAGTGAAGCTGCTATCTGAAACTGCAGACTAGAGGAGTAGTAGTTTTTATTTGGGAAGGAAGTTCCTGGCTTCTGTCTGATATACATTTCATTGTAGGTGTCTGCTTCCCATGCAATTATGGATGAGACCTCAGAAATGAAATCTAGCATTCGTTTTTACGCATTATTATCATAGTGGTAACAGGAGAAGACTGAATAATTATAACAGTTTTCGAAGATGGTGTATATAGTAAAAAGAGAGAAGAGGGCTACAATGGAGTTTTGAGATGTTGAAATAATATTGTTTGAGGAGAACTGTGCACAGTACACTGGCAGGAACTGACTAGTTTAAAGGCAGTGGGGAGTTTGTGATGTCAGAGGACCTTGGAAATATAAATTTCCTGACGGAGGTCATAGTCCAAGTCTGCTTGGGTCCAAGTAAAATACGAGAAACATTCATTGGATTTAATCACGGAGAGATAACTATAATGTTATAAAGGTTTATGTATACGCAAGTCAACAGTAACAGGGAGATCACCCCTAGTAAATCAAACTGTGGGAGGGGTGCCCAGAGATTGTCACTAATCCTGCACTACTCTTTCAGTTTACTTTGGAAGGAGGAAATTCATTGGGCAGGAACTAGAGATAAATTGGTTGAGAGATTTTGTTTCAAGAATGAAGAAACTGAAAAAGATGAAAGGGAATGGACTGGGAAGAGATGGGTGTTCGCTGGTAGAAGAGCTTCAGTTTACAATAATAAAATATCCTCCAGAGAGCAGGAGAGAAGGGGATACATTTGAGAAAAATGGGCTTATCCAGGCGTAGAAATGACTTTCAGTTTAAACAGGAGCGGCATCGCCAATGGGTGAAAATTCAGGAATAGGTGTTGACTTCATGACAGTGAGCTGACACATTTCTTCGAATATTCTACTTCATCTGCATGGTAGGAGGTGAGCACACTGTTGAAAATGAGAGAAGGTGAGAATTTCAGGGATTCAAAAAAACAAGGGGAACATTCGAAGTGTGTGCAAAACATGGGAGAATGGTTTATGATCACGTCCTGGTAGGATGCAGATATTTATAAAACTCATTGGGAGATACGTATGATAGATGCAGCCATAGGAAGCGGAGTCTTTTTGTCATCTCTCATTGGGGTCTTGATCATCAGCTGTGCTGAGAGGTCAGAGGGACCTGAGAATTGTTCCATAAAACTCAGGAGACATGGGAAGGATCGGGAGGCTGGGTCAATGCACTGGAGGATTCCTGTGTTGGGAGAACCTAAGCACGGTAGTCATTGTGTGAACAGACTGGAGGGGAAGTGTTATGATAACGGGGAGGATTCCAACCACTGATTTGATAGGTGACATATCCAGGTGAAACTTGAATCTGGGATCCATACCTCAACACCAGCATATTTAGGAATTTGAGATGCAGAAACAGCCTGAGCTACGTTTGAATTCTAGCTCTGTCATTTTCTAGCTGCATGATCTTCTCACATAAGCAAAATTTCAGAACCTAGCTTATGTTACTTGTTAAAAGGTAACTAATCTATAAGTAACAGGGTTGTACTAAAGATAAATGAGCAAACGTAGGTAAATCTCAATCACAGGGTCTCAAAAGGAATGTTTTCTCTTTTCAGGATCTCAGGGTTGTGATCCACCCCTCTTCCTGACGCATTATCAGTATTTGTCTATGCAGTAGTTAATGATTAACATTGACTTAGGTAGCACTTGACAGTTGACACATACTTTCCTATAGAAAAATTATGAGATGAAGAATGTTTCTCCCCATGACATTTAGTAGGACAGAACTCCACCTACTCTTTCACTAATGTATCTGAAGGTGTCGACTAAATTTCACTCCAAATTAAACTTCACTCTATATTTGATGAGCATGTCTGCCCTGTGTGGATTGTGGTACCCAACAGTGGGCTTATAATGTACGTACTCCTGCTGCTTTCCTGTGCAAGGGGTTTTTAGCCCTGATTTGTGTGACAAGACCTTCCAACAAGACATGAGTCCCTGGATTGTTTTCCCCACTATGAAGTAGACCCAAAGTGGCCTGGCCACATGGTCCAAGGCCATGGAGGGCAGCAATAGGGTTGAGGCCCTCATGTTGCTTGATTCCCACATGGGGAGGAATCAAGGTGACTGAGGGCAAGGGCATCCGGGGTGTGGGGAGAGGGCACAGCAGGGAGGGTGGGGCCTCTGAAGCACTGGGGCGGGTGTTGGAGAAAAAATCCTGGTACGTTTGATCAAGAATTATTTCATGAAACATTTGAGAGTGGTGTTCTTTCTGTGGAGTCAACATTCCCCAACTGATCATTGTGCGGGTTTCCTGCAGTTTGGTGTAACTCCTAGGAACTGAACATTAATGAAATAACTCTGAAAAAGTAGCTCTAATAAAAGTACAACACCCAAGGATTTTCATGTTTTATGTGTAAATGAAAATATTACACTCTTGATTATGTGCAGTAGCCTACACTGCCTTATTGTTGACCCTGGAGAGAGGGGGTTCACCATATCTACACATGCCCGGGGGTTAGGTGGTAGAGCTCATTCCCAGGTGAGTGGCTGGGGATTCATGCCTGGAATGCCTAACAATGCTTTAAATGCCTGGATTCTCTTGGTTGCTTTCCCTTTCCTCATCTTTACCTGCTCAGTTTTTCATCTGGCCCTGCATAAGTATGCAGAGGCGGACAAGTGTTGGCTGAGTTCCTTACAATGAAACAACAGGTGAGAAGAGACTTATTTTTATTCTTGAATTGGTCCGTCTTTTGCCAAATGGTCAGGTTTCTCCTTTTGGCCTGGATCTTCTAAGTACACCCATGAAATGCCAGTTATGTTCACCACCCTGTTAGGGAGACTGATGTGGAAATAATCTCCTTCCGTCATTCACACCCACTTGTTCCAGACTCCATTAATGCTGTGACGTCACAGAACACATGGGAGAGATTTTCACTAAAAACAATAAATACAGCCCTTAGCCTCAGTAAAGAAAAATTCCCTAATTACCATGTGAATGACTACAACAGCCTTAGGTGTGTGGTGAACACAGGTGATAGTAATGAGAGAAACAAGTTTGTAGACCCAGGGTGGGGGTGGGGGGGTGGGGGGGTGGAGCAGATATTAAAGGTGCTGGGGTGGAGGTGGATGCTGGACAATAAAGAGTAATGAGGAATTGTTTACTATTTCTAATTTTTAAAATATTAAGCTTTTTATAGACTATATTTGAACATTTTTAAGTCTACAAAAGAAGATAAATAAAATTTCCTTCCTTCACAATAACTCAATTATCCTATGTGTACTTTTCTTTTTAAAGAGTTTCCTATTTATTTATTTATTATTTATTTTTGGCTGTGTTGGGTCTTTGTTTCTGAGCACAGGCTTTCTCTACTTGCTGCGAGTGGGGGCTACTCTTCGTTGAGGGGCACGGATTCCTCATTGCCGTGTCTTCTCTTATTGCTGAGCACGGGCTCCAGGCGCGCATGCTCAGTAGTTGTGGCTCACGGGCTTGGTCGTTCCGTGGCACGTGGGATCCTCCCAGACCAGAGATCAAACCCATGTTTCCTGCATTGGCAGGTGGACTCTCAACCACTGCGCCACCAGGGAAGTCCCTCCCTATGTGTTCTTCACCTTTGTTCAAACTTGAAAATTGAATGTAACATATGCAGATTATTCTTTTCTTAATTGTAACTGTGTATTGAGGAGAAAGTGTATGATAGACAGAATGAAATGTAGGGCACTGGACAGGAAATGACACATTAGGGAGTTCGAAGCCCTCACTCCCCGCCAGTAACATCAATACAGCCACCAGGGTTTGTCAGCACAGGGGACCCAAGAAGTGGCAACAATGATCTCTTTTCTGCTCCCACCACTCTCTGACCTGGCAGGAGTACGGATTACCTGCCGATATGTGTGTGTGCGTGTGTGTTTCTTTTTTCTTGATGCCACAGCTGGACTTGCTGATTGAGCCTGCGTGTTTTAAGAAAGCAACAGCCATGTTGCGCTAACAATACAGTGGACCCTCCGTCGCTCTTGTGTCTTTGGGAGTTGAGTGCACACAAAATTTGTATGATGGATCCAGGCGCGAACTTCCAGTTGTCCTCTTGGCTCATACCTGCTATGTCAGGGGAATGTTCTTCCCTTGGGAAATCAGCTCAAAGCTTTTGGAGAGAAAGGCTGCACTGGTGTAGGTTGGGGCCAGCAACCTTCGGCATGGACGACTGGGCAAACCAAGTGAATTTCTAAGGGTTCCTGATATGAGGAAAGAGGCTGAGGACATAGGGAGGCCAGGCCTGCAGAGTGAAAGTTCTTCTTGCCTGTAGGTAGCTCTGGGTGTGGGTGGAGGAGAGACATTGAGGGACTGAGATGCCAGCTGCCTGTCCCAGGACTGCAGAAGGAGGGGGCAGAAAAGCAGAAAGTGTGGCTCATGTTTGTTTCTGACACACTCATCGTTCTGGTTCTTGACCCCAGGCTGTAAGGAGGAATTTACTCTTGTTTTGCAAAGTTGCTTTACCTATTCCAATCCTCTACTTTTCCATTTACTCTTTTCAAAAGATATATATAAACTCGCTATTTTCATTAAACAGCTTGTCATCAACATTTTTTCCAAGTCAATACCTATACATCTAGCTCATTTTTTTTAAAAAAATCAATAAACCAAAGCACAAAGTGATAGTACTGTATTGTCTGAATGTACTTGAAATTTACTTACCTGGTCCCTCTCATTGGCTGTTTTCTAAATGTTCTGTTCTTAAGTAATACTGATATCAATGTTCTTAGTACACATGTATTTGCACAAATGTTCCCACCTACCCACTTCTTGTCATTTGACTTTGCTTGTGAAATATGTAAAGATCAATTAGGTGGTCAAGTTATCAATCGTTTCCTTTATGGCTTCTGGGCCCTGGTTTTGATGTTTTAGTAACATCTCCACTCTGCAATTACAGAATAAAATGTCGTCCGTGTTTTCTATTGGTACGTTCATGGTTTCAGCTTACAGTTCACGCAGTCCATCCCCCTGCAGAATTTTCCTTGTTTACAGCGGCCGGCGGCCCAGGAATTGCGTGAAGAGCACGTCTCTTTCGCGGCAGCCTCCCGGCACCATCCTCCCAGCTCCTCGTCTCCCGTCTGCTGCCGGGGTCGCGCCGTGTCGTGCCGAGCCGGTCGCTAGCTCCGAGGCGGACTCCCCGAGACGAGCTCGGACGTTTGGGCGGCCGGCACTGCACCCTCGCCTTTCGGCGATCGGGATCCGGCCCAGGGACGTTCGAGCCGGTGGTCGGGCGCCACCTGGCGGCCGCTTTTATATCGTCCCTTGTCTCCGGAGCTTCGGCGATCTTCGCGAGGGCTGACATTCGGACGCCGGGCGCGAGGCAGCGTTCCGGGAGCCCGGCTACGCCTGTGGCGACTGTCCCGGTGTTCCCGGGGCATGGGCTCCTCCTGCGTTCGCTGGAGATTGGGTGTGTAGGTTTACGAGGTTGTGATCGTTGCCTCGCTCCCCAGTAAGATGTGAGGGCTGCCTAGCTTGGTCGACCAGCAACCGCCTCTTCTCCTCCAGCCACGAGAACTAAGCGGACTCGACCCTACCTGGGTCGCCCGCCGCGTTGTGTAGGGAGAGGTTCTTGCGAGCCCTCCGGAGCGCCTGAGGCTCGATGGTCCGTCCTTCTGAGTCACTTTAGGAGCGTTCATTTTCTACCACTTCGGTCCACGAGCGTCCCACTCCGGACGTGGGGAACGCACCGGGCACGGGCGTTGAGGCCGCTGGAGGGCCCGATGTGCTTGTTGTCTGGCGCGCTTGGGTCCCGGTCTCCGGGGCATGGGCGCATGCTTCTTTCGGGGGTTTGGACGGGCAGACATGCCTATTGTGAGGACGGCGCTGCGCTCCCTTAAAGTCGTTGAGTGGTGGGTCTGGGCGGTTCGACCGGCACTCCCTTGTGTCCCTTGCGCGTGAAACGCCCACATTGAAGCACGTGGTTAAGAGGGGGTATCCATCCCCGGAGTCGTCCGTGTGGCCCGGTGGTCGTACTTCCGCTTGCCAAGTGTCGCCTGAGAGGTTCTAAGTCTCCTACGGACGTGGACGCCGCCAAGTTTCCGGCGGTCTTCTCTCTCGATCCCCTTCGCCCTTATTCCCAAATTTGTTTTTCTCCGCAGTGGGTAGGGCCCGAATGGCGTAACGAGGAGGCACTGGAAGTGCGACCCCGGCCTTCACGTCCTCCTTCCCACGGGACCGCCACGCCCCGTCCAATAGGACGCCCGGTGCTGCTTCTTGGCCGCCTTGGGAAAACGGTGCGTCCCGCTCCCGTCGCCGTGGTGGAGCTCCTCCCATGCGGCTACTTTCTCCGAAATCCGCGAAAAGCGGTCATGCGGCTCCGCAGACGGTATTCCCCTGCAGGCCGAAGTGCGTCTAAGGGGGAGCGCCCGGCGTCCCCACTTCTGCTGGCTTCGTCGGCGAAGCGCTTGTGTGGACCAGGTCTCTCACCACAGGTGACAGCAAGGACAGTCGCGGGCGAGAGGGGAGGGCGCTCCAGGCGCAGCCACGGTTCCGCTTGTGGCTTGGTGGTCGGAGAAGCCTAACAAATGTGGAAATGGGGAGCTGCCTGGGGCGTCTGGTGATGGTCGTGAGAAGGCACGAGGCGATGCGCGGTCCTGGGTGGGCGCGGTTGTCAGAGGCTCCTCGTGAGAATCTCGTACCGGAATGGCCTCTGAACGCGCGTGTGGACGAGGAGACAACCCGTGGAGAGAAGTGGTACCTGCGGTGGGCCAGAGGGCATGAGTTCGGACGGGTGGAGGCGCACCTTCTCTTCCGTGCCATGCAGATCTGTCCCGGTGGTTTTTCCTCCATTTGGTTGTTACCTGGCGTCCGCTGCTGCAAGGACGACTAGATGACCATACAGCGTTGTCGTGGCAAGAAACAATTTCAGTGACTTGAGAATTTGTTCTGAGATCCACTAGTGTAGACACTGGCGAAGTGAGAAATTCTGAGATCTACAGAATTGAAAATTACTATTGTCGTTACTCAACAGCATTGTAATTACCATTGTTTGTAATTAGTGATAAAACTGAGTAAGGTTGAGTCACACAGTAGCTGACTAATTGGGGATGATCAAAAGGGGGTTTTCAGTATTTCTAAATCCTGCTAAATGGGCAGAGGGCAAGGTGGAGACAGCAGGTATGTGCCAGGTAAGGCTGTGACGGGTGTGAGAATAAAGAGAGGTGTTGAGCAGATTATGGAGGGTTTCTGAATGGTACAAGAGGCTGGAAAGCATTCTTAAAGATATGTGGGGGGACAGATCTGGTAAGTTGCAGTTTACAGAAAGAGAAAGGCTCATTGCTAGTCTCCACAAAGGGTTCAGTAACTGAGTATCTTATCAAATGCTCTGTTAACACTGCAGTTTATAAATCCTTTAGAAACATACCCTACACATTTGCTAGCAGCAGAATTATGCATTGCTGCAGTTTGTAATATAAACAGATTATTGAATATCAGCATGCATCCCAACGTGGATTGGCAAAGTGCATTATAGTACGTCATCCATTCAGTGCAGTGTCCTGCAGGAAACGATGTCTTGATAGAGGATAATTTGCAAGATACTGTCAAATGAATAAAAGCAAGCTATAACAGCACCGTGCCTAGTGTTCTACTATTTGTGTTTTTAATTAGGGTGCCAAGGAGAAATGTATATTCATATTTGCTTGTATGCACATAAAGACACTCTGGAAGTTTGCCGTGGGAAACCAGATACATGGCTACCTGTGGAGGGCAGGGGCTCCTGAGCAAAGGGGGGGGAGGCGGTGCAGGGCACAATGTAATGCAATTTTCAGGACCTTCAACCATGTACATGTATTACAACCTCTCTAGAAATCCAAGAAATTGAATTTTTTAAACCTCCAAGGATTAAAATTCATTTACTATTTCTACCGAGTACATGTCAAGTTTGTTTCACCATGGAGCTATGCCTTCTCTAAAATGTCTACTCAAGCCTTCCATGGTGATTTTGACTATTTTCCCTTACTTTGGTAGCAGACAAAGAAAACCAGGGGAATCAACGGTTGTGTAGTTCATCAGCCCCTGCAGTGGCTCCCCTGCGTTTTTCTTTCAAATACTTTATACACTGTGTTTTTTGGTGCTATTTTCATAAGTTTTATTTGCAAGAAAGAGGATAGAGGAGAAATAAAGCTGTATTAGGGTTTTGCTACGGTTGCCAGACCAAGATAGTGTAGACTGGGAGGCTTAATTTTCTCACAGCTCTGGAGGCTTTGAGTTCAAGATCAAGGTGTCTACAGGTTCATTTTCTTCTGAGGCCTCTCTCCCTTGATCGGAGGTGGCTGCATTCTTGCTGCATCCTCAGATGGACATAACTGTATGAGCTGAGTGTGCATGGCTGTGTCCTAATCTTCTCATAGGGGCATAGCTCTGGATTAGGGCTCACCAATATGACCCACTTTAACTTCATCATCTCTCCTAAGGCCCTATTCCCAAATACAGTCACATTCTGAGGTAGAAGGGTCTGAACTTCAATATATGAACTTACAGGGTTTCAGTTCAGACCTGAAGGAAAGCCGCTCCCCGTTGGTTGAAGCAGAAATCTCAGAGGAGAGAGGAGTCTTCCCACATGGCCTAGAACTTCTTGACACAGCCAATTCATGACCCATAAGCCTGATACCGTGGTTTCGCATGTCTCTGTGACAGAGAGTGGAGGTCAGGGAATGACTAAGGAATTATGTCCTCAGTACATTGTCACTAAATATTTCTGCCTTTTGGAGGCCAGGTGTTCACAAAAGTAAAGAAGTTATGTTTTGCTCAGCAAGTTCTCGGCCTTGGAAGTACACAAGGCACTGAGGAATCAGCCTAAGTGTCTCCCATATCCTGAGCAGGCCACGGACACAGGAGCAGGAGACAGCCATTAGAGGCCACAACCTTGCTGGGAAGCAGGTGCATCACCAGTTTAGCTCAATCAGATCTATGTTCTAGGTGCTGAGCTTGAGGAAGGCGTCAGTCCTGGGACACTGTGGACATGATGCAGAAAAATTACCTTAAACCCTGAGTCCTACTTAAATAGAAAAACTGTGAGATATTAATTCTTATTGCCTCCACTGAGCTATAAACTTGGTGAAGGTGGCTATGTTATACGTTTCACCTCTTAGTCTCCAGAAAATTCCACATGCTGGAATCCTGGAGACTCTCAATAAATATTTGTTACTTTAATGTGTGGTGTGGGAGAGAGCTACCTGATTTTTCTTGAAGAGTCTTGTCCTATGATAATTTACAAAATCCAGAACACTTGCGAGATATGTTCTCCCTTAAGTATCTGATGGATACTGTGGACCCTCCACCTAGTAATGCACATGCACAGACACAAACACATTGCTGCAGTCGGCCTCAAGTGTTCTATTTCCCTCTTTTCAAGCTCATAGACCAACCCTTTAGCCTTCTATATATATGGGCTTTATACTCGTTTTGTGTGTGTGGGTGTGTGCATACATCAAGAAAGAAAAAGTTAATGGATTTGAAGGGAGAGAACACATCATGTAGCTCCTGCCCTCTCTCAAGCCAACCCGACAGCAGATAAACTTAGGACATAGGCATTCTCCACGAGGACCGTCTCTTTTCCCCAGGTCTTTATTTTTCTTTATTTTTAACATCTTTATTGGAGTATAATTGCTTTACACTGGTGTGTTAATTTCTGCTTTATAACAAAGTGAATCAGCTCTATAGCCTGGTCCTCATTGATTAGCACCATTCTCATTGGAGGAAGAATGGAACTCGGGAGGGGGACCAAGTCCCTCTGACTTCCCTGGCTCAGGGTGCAGAGGGTGGGAGGGGTGCCCCAGCCCCTGCCTCTGTTTACTCCCTGAAAAGTAGGGGCCACAGCCTCAGCTGCAGAAGCAGAAGAGCCACTCCTCTTCTCTTTGCTTAGTGTTCTCATGCAATATCTCTTCCAATATTTTCACTTTCAGCATATGAATGTCCTTACTTCTGAGTGAGTCTCTTGTAGACAACATATAGTTGGACCCTTTATGTCTATCTTGTCCATCTTTGTTTTTTTAATGTTATTAAATATTCACCTATATTTTAGTATGAAACATAATTTTATTTCTTTATATTTAAATCTTTAAGACCTACATAATTTATCTTAGCATCCAAATTGGTTTAAAAGCAGCCAGCCCTGACTCTGTATATTAAATAATTCAACCATTTTACACTTACTTAAAACGACATCCCTATCACATATTAAATTTTTGTTTTTCCTTTTCCTCCTATGTCATAAGAATGTCCAGAGGAACTGAATTTAGTTGACTTCTTTAACTGTATAGGATACCTAGTCATATTATATGAGAAGGCCATAGCAGGAGAGAAATATAATTCTAATTCTACACACTAGTATGTATTCTAGACTGACTAGTCTCTCTCACTGACCATCAGACTATTTCTACTTGGCTTTGTATTTCCAGTGAAGTTACACTTTCATATCCGCATGGATACCATGGCTTAAAATGCCCCATACATCCTCAATATACCTGTAAATTCATTTATCGACATCATTCGGTGCCTACTGTGTACCATGCACCAAGCTAAGGAGTGAACCAGAAAAATACAACTCTTCCCACAATGTGGCATGAATATTATCTGGTAGAAGACAATCCTTAAATATTCACACCAATAATCCATCACAGCTGTGTTTGGTGCTACAAAGTATACCCTTTGCAGCTGAGAAGTCTCGTTTCCAGATCTGTTCACTTCTGCATACTTTGAGTGCACAGCCGATTTCCAATTCCCAATGAAAAATACCAGAAGGAACTTGGAGAATTATCTTCAGAGTATTTACAAGATGTTATAAGCTAATGAGAGGAGTAGGAAAAAATAATTAAAACAAACCCCTAAAGTATTAGGCAACAAAATCCCATCAGCTCAATGCACTTGGAGACAGTCCTTTAAATTCTCAGGTCTATATCCTGAGCAAAGCCAGGCCCATGGCAGATGAGGTCCCAAACAAGTTAAATAAGATCAAGAATGTGGCAGAAAGGCAACTCCAATGCAGGATCATTTTGCCTTTTGAAAGGGAAAACCTGTTACTACCATTTTATGTACTGTGACCTGTTTTCCTGGGGTGTCCCTATTCTCTACAATTAATAGGTTTCAAAACTGTGGGCAACTGGAAGGAATAATTTTAATAGCTGAAACAAACAAAAAATTCCTTTATGAGAAAAAGAAAAATGAAAACCAAAAAAACACAAAATTTTCCAACCAGCAAATTTTACATGCATTGAGAGGCTACAGAGTCACTGACAGTGATTAAACCACAGAGCACCAGTTTTCCAGCTCAAACTGGAAAGGATTTGTTTTTAAATTAAAGTAGATATGTCTGAGGACATCTAAATATAAGTAATTCTTTGTAAAAAATTTCTCCCTCGGGGTCGGATAGGGAGGGTGGAAGGGAGACGCAAGAGGGAGGGGACATGGGCACACATGTATACATATAGCTGATTCACTCTGTTACAGACCAGAAACCAACACATTGTGAAGAAAGTATACTCCAAAAAAGGTGTTTTAAAAAAAAAGTTCTCCCTCAATGAACCCATTTTGATGGTAACAAATAAATATGACTTTATAATAACCTAAAAAAAAAGCCAACCTAAGTTTTTGTTTGTTTTGTTTTGTCAGTATGCGGGTCTCTCACTGCTGTGGCCTCTCCCGTTGCGGAGCACAGGCTCCGGATGCGCAGGCTCAGCGGCCATGGCTCACGGGCCCAGCCGCTCCGTGCATATGGGATCCTCCTGGACCGGGGAATGAACCCCTGTTCCCTGCATTGGCAGGCGGACTCTCAACCACTGCACCACCAGGGAAGCCCCAAGAGGCCAATTTAAAACAAAAACAAACGGGTAACTTGTATTTTTACTTTAAAATAAGTTTGAGATTTCTGAAGTCTATGCTGATGAAAGAGGATGCCAACAAATTCACTCATCTCCGTACATAAAGTTAAGCTTTCTAAACTAAATCTCTTTAGCATGAGATCAAAAACAGTCTGCTCTTAGAAGATTCCCCAAATGCTATCTCTTCCAACTCTTTAAAAGCTAGCTTCTGTTTCTCCAAGAAGCAAAAGACATTCATTTTTGCAAACAAACACTATAGGTATCTGAAATGCAAAATAACCAGCAAGCCACATTCTTTTTCACAGAATTAATGGGAACTATCACCTGTTTCTCAGATTGTTTATGTCCCTGTTTTCTTTTTTTTCACTGGCAGGACGGTCCAGAACCTCTATTTTGCCTTTTCCATCTTCTGAATGAGGAAGCTTAATTGTATCGATGGTGACTTCACCTTCAAAAGAGGTGCTATCATCTTCATCCTCAAATTCTGAACTGTCCTCTGAACTGTCTTGTGAATTCTCTTGTGAACTGTCATCTTCTTTTGAATCAGACTGATTCATCTCAAACAAGGTCATATCCATTTGCATAACTTTTCCGAGAGTGTCAATATTTTCAATATTGAAATGACCAGGTGGTGCAGCTGCCATTTCTTTCCTTAGCTTTTCGTCTGCCTGAGCCATCTGTGGGAGAAAGCTCTGTACTTGGTCCAATAGGGGACTCCTCTCTATCCTGTTTGAAGAGTGGAATTCTTTCTGGAATTACGCTTGGAGTTGATGAGCAACCTGTCCCATATACCTCCGCGGCCGCCCCTGCCCTCCATCAGCAGCTCTCTGGACACCAAGACCCTGGAGCTCTCCCGGGAAAACGACGAACAGCTCGCATTGGGCTGGGATTTGCCATGGGCCTCCCTGCTGCTCGCCCGTTTTCAGAGCAGCCCCTCCAGGCCCAGATGCCGGAAAAAGGCTGGGGACATCTTTGTTTTTTAACTGATGAGTTTAAACCATATATATATATATATATATATTATATATATATATATATATATATAAATTACTGATATGGAATGATATTTAATTGCCAATTTGTTTTCTGTAATGTCATATAGCTTTTCTGTCCCACATTTTCTCACATACTGACGCCCTTTGTTCTTACTTTTTGTACTCATTTTCAAAATTAATTTCTTTGGCTGTGCCAGGTCTTAGTTGTGGCATGGGGGGCCTTTGACCTTCTTTGCAGCATGCGAACTCTTAGTTGTGGCATGTGGGATCTAGTTCCCTGACCAGGGATTGAGCCCAGGCCCTCTGCATTGAGAGCGTGGAGTCTTCGCCACTGGACCACCAGGGAAGTCCCCTGACTTGACTTACTTTTAATTTCCTTCTGTGTATATTCTATAGATAATGAATTTGTGGATACCATGGAGGTTACATATAAAATCCTATCAAACTAGCTTAAACTGATATCAACATAATTTTAATCACACGCAAAATCTCTATTACATCTCCAATTACATCACACATTAATTACATGTTATTAATGTCACAAATCACATATTTACACATTAATTACGTTATTAATGTCACAAGTCACATATGTATACATTGTTTTCTGTTAATGTAGATGTAAGAATTCGTTATTTGGGGATGCTATAACAAAATGCCACAGCTTGGGTAGCTTATAAACAGAAGTTTATTTCTCATGGTTCTGGAGGCTGAAGTGTGAGATCAAGGTGGTTAGGTAAAGGTCTTTTTCTGAGTCATAGACTTTTCATTATATCATCACCTGGAGGAAGGGGCTAGAGAGTTCTCTGAGGTCTCTTTTAAAAGCACACAAGAGACTTCCCTGGTAGGCCAGTGGTTAAGAATCCGTCTTCCAATGCAGGGGACATGAGTTCGATCTTTGGTCAGAGAACTAAGATCACACATGCCAAAGGGCAACTAAGCCCATGCACCACAACTATTGAGCCTGTATGCTGGCTCTACAGCCTGTCTGCCACAACTAGAGAGCCTGTGTGCTGCACTTACCAAGCCCCCATATCACAGCTAGATATGAAGCCTGTGCATCACAACAAAGATCCCACGTGCTGCAACTAAGAGTGAATGTAGCCAGATAAGTAAATACATACATATTTTAAAATAAATAGAAGCACACACATTATATTCATGGTGGCTCTGTCCTCATAACCTAAGCACCCCCCAAAGACCCTACATCCTAATACCAACACATTTGGAGGTTGTATTTTTAACATATGAATTTTGGGGGAAAAAATCACGCAATAGCAATAAATTTATAATTATTTTAATATTTTGGTTTAAAAAATATCCTAGAATAATAAAAGGTATAGCCAAAAGTCAAAATTATAGTGTTTTCTCTATTTGTCCATTTATTTTCCTTTATCAGAGACATATATATTTTCATATGGCCTCAAGTTACTGGTGTCCTTTCATTTGAACTTGAAGTACTCCCTTTAGCATTTCTTGAAGGATAGATATTATGGTACTGAACTCCTTCAGCTTTTGTCTGAGACTGTCTCTCATGTTCCTCATTTTTGAAGAATAATATTGTAAGATATAGAATTGTTGGTAGGTAGTTCCCGCCATGCTTTAAGCATACCATTTCACTCTCTTCTGGCCTGCAAAATTTCTGATGAGAAAGCAACTGATAATCTTACTGACAATCACAATTAAGTGGGTCATAATAATTGTCACATATAACTTTGTTTATATATATTTCTTAATGCTAACCTATTTACAAAAGTACTTATTGTTTCAAAATTTTGTATTTATCATTCTAAGATTACTTAACAAATCTATATTTTTATTCTACTTATTTATAAAATAAGAGGTTATTAGCCAAAATTATGAATTCATAGCTGAAATGTGTGGTAAAACATTCTTGATAAGAGTTTTTCCATGTCTGAGAATTTTGATATGAACTCCGGCTTTTCAGGTTGATTTTAGCATTGATAGATCCAGTGTGAGAATTCAATGTTGACTAAGGAATTAAAAATCCCTCAGGGCTCTCCTTCATTCATTACAGTAAAAGTGTTTTCTATGCTGTGAAAACTCATGTGTATGTAAGTCTATTGAATGATATTCTCCAGTTAAAATGATCTCCATGTCAGTTACATACACATAGTATGTAAATCTTCTGCATGGACATCCCCCCTTTGTAGCATTTCTAGTAGCTATCATCAAAATTCAGTCTAATTTAGTCCATAAAGTGAACACTTTATGCTGGTGTGGTGTTTACACTGCACTGTAACTGAGTTCTATGAGTCTGCTGAATTCCTAACTTACCTCATTCCCAGGTTTCACATGTGGATGACCAGGGTTCACACCTGAAGAAATTTACTATTTTCTTACAGCTACATTGTTCCACCAGGAAAATAACTTGCCTGGATATCATTTCTTGCTTTTAATGGTCACAGTTTTTGCTTGAAATAAGACAAAAATAATAATTAAATTAAATAAATAAATAAGAAATGACACATGTGACATTGGGGGATTAAATTGTTGAAAAGTACATTACAGGGGAAAGAACATGAATTTGAGGAATACACCAGTGAATAGAAACATGGTTTAGAAAAATGTTAATAAGATGTTCAGTGTTTAGGTAAAAGAAAAATAAAATAAATTCAGACGCTACAGGGAATATAAGAGGAAAAATTATTAAAGAGATGGTGGCAAAGACAAAAGCATGAAATTTTAACTCCCACGTGGACAGGAATTTTGCTTCTCTGAGGTGAAAAGTACAGGGGGAAACGTGAAGAGAAATTGATGTGTGATGCATAATGACAGAATCTGGATAATTTGACTCAATGGCTTCACATACATTTCTAAAAATATCCATTAGTCGAGCCAACCTCCAGTTGACATTCCAAGTGTCCTGCTCCCTCCCCACACAGAGCACATGTGTCTGGAGCTGACTTGGACCCCAGCCTGGGGAAACCCTCCTCTTCCCTCCACACCTACTCTTCTTGCTCCAACTGGGAAATTACATCTGGTTTGCAGGGCGGATGCCCTGGTACGTGTGGGAAATGCTAGATGGATTTAAAGTTCTGTGCTGAGAACAGTGCATGCAATGCAAGTGCAGGACAACATGCCAAGGTTCAAGTGTGCGGGCATCAATGGCAGCCCAAGTTCGAGCACACTGAAGGGGGGAAACACTGAAGGTTGTCACCCGACACTTCACTCAAAGACAGTAAAATCTCTGGTTGCTGCTCTTCTTGCCCAAGAGGAAAGACAGGATGCAGGCTGCCTAGACGTCTCAGCCAGGAAGGAAGCAACGTTTTCATAATGTGGTTAACACTGTTTCCTAACACAATCCAGTAAACATAGGACCCATGAGATTATTACTTGGAGTTCATGTAGAAAGGGCGATACAAGCTGTTATGTGTTTTTTGCTGTGTTCAAACCTCATAGTAGTCCCCCGAGCAGAAGAATTACTTAGCAACATAAAGTCACTTGTCTGTTAGATAAAATAGCCCTCATCTGTGTCCAGTATTATTCTGCGTGCTGGTGGCAGACTAGTAATGTATACGTGAGATTGTGGTAATGGAGATTTTATCTCCATGCAGGGACAAATGTGCTGTGATAAGTAAAGGAACACATTCGTTCCAGGTTGCTCTAAGTGCTACAGATCATGAGTCAGGGACAAGAGTGCAGCAGCATATGTGGAAGCTGCAGAGCCTATCTCAAGAAGACATGCATAAGGAAGTAAATAAGTATTGAGAGACGCACCCAGAAGATGAAACAACGGGCGTCCTCCAGCACCACATCTGTGTACATCTTTGTCTGCAATATGTCCAGCAGTTCCTACTCTTTATGAGTGAGTTCTACAAACACGTTCTCAAAGGTCACTGATCTCTAAAGCCCTGTCAATGGCTCCTCTGGGCTGATATGGCATGTGCCGTTCATACATATTCAGAAAAATATATACTGTGAAGAAATGTTACTAAAGGAAACATATGAGGTGTTGTGTAAAATAACCTATCAATTTCCCAAGAAAGTGGTAATTCAACTTCCAGATAGGTTATTATAAAAATTTTACATGCAAATTCATAAGTAATATTCTCCTCCCAATTCCAAGTAAGTCTGTAGGTGCATCAAAAGGCAATCAATAGCCCTGATCTGCCACTTTTTCAATTGTCAGGCAGTGGGGGTAGAGATAGAGCTGAAGCTCCATGTACATTTTACGTGTTTTTTTCACGTATTGAACGTGTATCTGGAGTCCTGCTTTTCTTTCCCGGGTTAGAGCCGCAGACACCAGTCGTCAGAACTCATGAGCTTTGCTGGCTCCATGTGTCAGGAAAGCCCAGGATCAACTTTGCTCTTCTACATAGTTCTCTCCTCTGGGCTTGGAATATGAGACTTAAGTCAGCCCACGCCCTCCCATGGATTTCTGTTACCTGCTGCTATTTAGTTTTGCTCTATTTATACCTTCACTATGCAAACCTACAACTTTGGCTGCTAACCTAGGACTCTGACTCCAAAATACCCCAGGAAACTTGTCATTCAATTAGGAAAGTCTATAATCCCTCAGTCCTTAAGTTTATTAGTATTATGATTGGTACTAGTACAATTAATATCTTTATGATTGTAATCACTATTGATATTATTATTTATCACTGTTGCTGTTATTGCATTTCTTATTAAGTTTCTCTGCTCATGAATGTATCCAATTTACTGAAGAGTATTGTGGAGGGTTTTCAACAGACTTACATACACATGGTGCTTCCTGGTTCCTGCTGTACTTATGGGTACTTGTGGGTCAGAGAGCCTCCTGAGATATTCAGACTTACCCAGTGGAGGAAGAGACAGCTGTTACTGGTAAGTGAACCCCAGGGAGGACACTCGACATTATTGAGCCTCTAGAACAATGTTTAAGTCCTCTTAAGTGACCAGAAAGTGGTGCCAGTGCAAGAGCCCTGGAAGACACCCTTGTCCTGCCAGACTCAGCACAGGATTTTCCACCTCAACTCTGTGCCAGGAACTAATATCATGTCTCCTGGGAAGGCTGGAGAAGGTGTCGCTCCTGGAGTCCAGTCCTCCGAATGAGAAAAGTCAGCCCAGGAGCTGACATTGTGACAAGTGAGAAGTAAGGAGAGTATCCTTGGCATGCCTGAACGTGGGGACATGTTTTAAATTCACTCAGGGGTCCAGGAAAAGCTGGTGCAGCACTGGCAGACATAGAGATGGTGACGTGCCTGTTCAAGTAACCATTTCTTTTTCTAAGTCCCCCAGGAAGGCCCTGCACTCTTTGTGCCAACATATCATCCTCCCTGCTGACTCAGGATCACCTGCTTGTTTTCTCCTCTCAGAACACATTTCTTTGTACAAACCTAGCATTCTGACTCTAAAATATCCCAGAGGACATCTGATATAGGTATCCTGAAATTTACTTAGAGGAGTCTGTACGCAAATCTGCCATCTTTCTATGTTTATTTTTCTCTTTAACAGTAGTAATGGTAATATCATCATAATTCTCACTATTATTCTTTTTAGTCCATTTTATTACCTTTATTAATATGCATTGTCTTTGTGGTTGTTTTTACGTAACATTGAGTAGACCTGCTCTATGCTAAAGATTGTCTGATTTACTGCAGATCATTATGGAGGGTTTCCCAACATACAAAATACATACACCTAGTTACTCCTGAGCTCCCACAGCACTTAGCTGGGTGCCCTCGACTCAAGGTCTCTATGAAGCTGAGGCTGAGGTCTCAGCTGTCGCGCCACAGGGGAGGATTTTCTCCCAGACTCACTCAGATGGGTACTGGCAGAATGCAGTCTGAGCCGAGAGCCTAGTGCCTCTGTCTGGAGGCCTGGGACCTCCCTGTGTTCTCTCCTATGTGGGCCTCTCCATATGGCAGATAGTAACAGCCATGCAGGCTTCCCCAGGTCCAGGGATAAAAGAGAGAGACAGACAGAAACAGAGAGAGAACACAGGATGCAGCAAGTGAGATGTAAGTGACAGAGGTTCTGTCAATGAATCTTAACACTGACCTCCCCTGATTTGTTATATTCTGTTGGTCAGCAGCAAGTCACTAGCTACTTAGTACTTACACAAAGAGTGGCGTTTCCTCTCTGCATGTGGATCACAGTCTGTGGCTGGGAACACCCAGGAAGGCATGTTCAGTGGTCTCCCCCAGAACTGGGAAAAGTGGCTGCATTCTGGAAATAACTGAAAGTGACAAAAGTCCAGCCTCAATCATCAGAAGAGAAGTGAAAAGAAGACAACGGGTTATGTGTCATTTTTCAACCACTAAAGCAGCAAAACAAAAGCTCCCCAAACTCCTGAAACTGGAACCCTTGGTGTGAATGAGGCACAGGACCACTCATTCCTCAGTGGTAGGAGGGGCACCGACTATTCCTGGAGGGTGATAGCTGCCGCATCCCCAGATGCCACCCACTTGATTAAGGAGGTTACTTCTAGAAAGCAAAGGCACAGTGGTCAGAGGTGTGTATGAAGAGTCCATGTGGGTGGTGTAGTCTGTCTTATTTCTAAGAGCCCTGCATGGACACCTGCTTCCAGAGGGGAGCTGGTTCCACTGACAGTGAGAACAGGCTGCAGTTGTTTAAAGTGACAGTGTCCGTACTACCCAAAGCAGTCTACAGGTTTAATGTGATCACTATCAAATTACACACGACATTTTTTCACAGAAGTAGAAGAGATAACCCTAAAATGTATATGGAACCATAAAAGACCCAGAATTGCCAAAGCAATCCTGAGGAAAAAGCACAAAGCAGGAGGCATAACCCTCCCAGACTTCAGACGATGCTACAATGCTAATCAAAACAGCCTGGTATTGGAACAAAAACAGACATATGGGTCAATGGAACAGAATAGAGAGCCCAGAAATAAATCCACAGACCCATGGTCAATTCATCTCTGATGAAGAATAGAGAATGGGGGAAAAGATGGTCTCTTCAGCAAGAGGTGGTGGAAAAGTTGGTTCATGCAAATCAATAAAGTTAGAACACTCTCCCACCATACACAAAAATAAACTCAAAATGGCTTAAATATAACACATAACACCATAAAACTCCTAAAAGGGAACATAGGCAAAACATTCTCTGATATAAACTGTACCAGTGTTTTCTTAGGTCAGTCTCCCAAGGCAATAGAAATAAAAGCAAAAATAAATAAACGGGACCCACTCAAACTTATAAGTTTTCTCACAGCAAAAGAAACCATAAACAAAATGAAAAGACAACATACCGACTAGGAGAAAATATTTCCAAATGATGCAACCAACAAGGGCTTAATTTCCAAAATATACAAACAGCTCATACAACTCAATAACAAAAAACCGAACAAACCAATCAAAAAATGGGCAGAAGACTGAAACAGACATTTCTCCCAAGAAGACATACAGATGGCCAATAGGCACACGAAAGGTTGCCCATCATCATTAATTATTAGAGAAATGCAAATTAAAACTACAATGAGGTACCACCTCACACCAGTCAGAATGGCCATCATCAAAAGTCGGCAAATAACAAATGCAGGAGGGGGTGTGGAGAAAAGGGAACCCTCCTACACTGTTGGTGGGAATATAAATTGACACAGCCACTATGGAGAACAGTATGGAGGTTGCTAAAAATAGAGTTGTCATATGATCCTGCAATCCCACTCCTGGGCTTATATCCAGAGAGAACCATAATTCGAAAAGATACATGCACCCCAATGTTCGTAGTAGCACTATTTATAATAGCTAAGACATAGAAGCAACATAAATGTCCATCAACAGATGAATGGATACAGAAGATGTGGTACATATATACAATGGAATATTACTCAGCCATAAAACAGAATGAAATAATGCCATTTGCAGCAACATGGATGCAACTAGAGATTAGCATAGTAAGTGAAGTAAGCCATAAAGAGAAAGACAAATGCTATATGGTATTACTTATATGTGAAATCTAAAATATGACACAAATGAACCTATCTACGAAACAAAACAGACTCACAGAGATGGAGAACAGACTTGTGGTTACCAAGCGGGAGGGGGTTGGGGAAGGATGGACTGAGAGTTTGGGGATAGTAGCTGCAAACTATTGCATATAGAATGGATAAAAAACAATGTCCTACTGTATAGCACAGGGAACAGGATATTCAATATCCTGAGATCAACCATAATGGACAAGAATATAAAACAGATGTATATATGTGTATAACTGAGACACTTTGCTATACAGCAAAAATTAATACAACATTGTAACTCAACTATATTTCAATTAAAAAAAATCAGTTGATGTGAACAACACTAAAGGCCAAATGATCCTAAGAGTCATATAGAGAGCATTCTATCCAACATATGCTGAATACACAGTCTTCTCAAGTGCAGAAAAAATATTTTCTAGAAAAGACCACATGATAGACCACATATCAAATCTTAGAAAACTCAGGAAGACTTAAATTATACCAAGTATATTGTCTGAGCATATTATTAAACTAGAAATCAATAACAGGATGAAAACTGGAACACTAATGAATACAAAAAATTAATCAACACTCTCCTGACCAACTAATTTATCAAAGAATAAATTTAAGAAGAAACAAGACAGTATTTTGAGACAAAGTGAAATGGAAACACAGTATACTAAAGGCTATGGGATGCAGCAAAAGGAGCGTTAAGAGAAAGGTTTATTGCAACAAATGCCTACCTTACGAGTTAAGAAATATCTCGAATAAAACACCTAACTCTTCTGTTCAAGGACCTGGAAAAAGAACAAACTGAGCCCAAAATTAGCAAAGCAAGAAAATTTTAAAGATTACAGCAGAAATCAATGTCATAGAGAAGAGGAAAACAACAGAAAAGATTAGTGATACTAAGAGTTGGTTCATTAAAAGATAAAATTTCGAACCTTTTGCTAGACTAACCAAGGAAAAGGAGAGAAGACCCAAATCAACAAAATTATAAATAAAAGAGAAAACATTACAACTCTACTGCAGCAATAAGAAGGATAACATGTTACTTTGAACAACTACATGCTAACAAGCTGGGCAACCTAGATAAATGGAAAAAATTCTTAGAAACATACAACCTACCAAAAGTGAATTAGGAAGAAAGAGAAAATCTAAATGAAGCAATTAGTAGTATGGAAATTAAATCAGTAATCAAAACTCTTCAAATGAAGAAAAACTTAAGATCAAATGGCTTCATTGGTAAATTTTACCAAATATTTAATGCATTAATGCCAATCCGAAAAGTCTTCAAAAAAGAAAGAGAAAAAATGAATGAGGAGGAGTATCTCCCAAACTCATTTTAAAAGGCCAGCATTACTTTGATATAATAATCTGAAATGGACACTGCCAATTACAGGCCAATAACACTGATGAATATAGGTTTAAAAATTCTGAATAAATACTAGCAAATCAAATAAATGGGATGCATCATATTAATAGAACAAAAGGAAAATATAATATCAATAGGCACAGAAAAAGCATTTAATAACTTAGGTATAAAATGAATGTAACTCAACATAATAAAGGCTAAATATTGGGACTTCCCTGGTGGCGCAGTGGTTAAGAATCTGCCAGGAAATGCAGGGGACATGGGTTCAAGCCCTGGTCCAGGGAGATCCCACATGCCAAGGAGAACTAAGCCTGTGCACCACAACTACTAAGCCTGTGCTCTAGAGCCCATGAGCCACAAATACTGAGCCTGTGTGCCACAACTACTGAAGCCCATATGCCTAGAGTGCATGCTCTGCAACAAGAGAAGCCACTGCAATGAGAAGCCCACGCACCACAACGAAGAGTAGCCCCCACCTACTGCAATTAGAGAAAGCCCGCATGCAGCAACAAAGACCCAATGTAACCAAAAGTAAATAATATTTTTAAAAGGCCAAATATGACAAGTCACAGTTCAAAGCACACTCAAGAGTGAAAGTGTGAAACTTTTTCTCTAATATCAGAAACAAAACAAGGGAGTCCACTCTCACCACTCATTCAGCATAGAAATGGAAGTCCTAGCCAGGGCAATCAGTCAAGGAAGAGAAATAAAGGCATCAGAACTGGAAATTAAGAGGTAAAAATGTGTCTATTTTAAGATAACATGATTTTATATATAGAAACTCTGAAAAACTTCACCAAAATCCTGTTAAAACTAATCAACATAATGAGTAAAGTTGCAGAATAAAAACTTAAAATTCAAAAATCAGTCATATTTCTATATACGAACAATGATCTGAAAAAAGAAAACCATTCTATTTATAAGAGCATCCAAACTAATAAAATAATGAGTAAATTTATCTAAGGAGATGAAAGGTATCTACAATACAAGCTACAATACACTGATGAAAAAAATTAGAGAAGACAGAAATAAACGTAAAGTTATCCCTTGTTCATGATTGGAAGAATTAATATTTTAAAAATGTCCATACCACCCAAAGCCATCTATGGATATAATGCAATTCCTATCAAAACCCAATGGCATTTTTTAAAGTAGAAAAAATCAACAGAGAAATGTATGAGGAATCACAAAAGAACTTGTATATGAAATGCGACTATGAGAAAGAACAGCAAACCTGGAGGTATCACATTGCATGATATCAAACTGTATTATAAAGCTATAGTAATGTAAATAGTATGGTATTGTCATGTAGAAAGGCATACACAACAATGGAATAGAACTGAGAATCCAGATATAAACCCATGCATATAAGTTCAACTAATATTTGATAAGACAGTCAGGAACACTCGGTGGAGAGAAAATCTATTCATTAAACAGTGCTTGGAAAACTGCATAGTTATATGCAAAAGAATAAATCTAGACTCCTGTCTAACACCACTCATGACAATTTAATAGAAATAAGATAAGGTAAAGACAACTGTAAGATGGGAGGCTTTTCTTCCTGGAGGAAAACAGTAAAAATCTTTTTAACACAGGTCTTTAATATTATTTTTGATGATACCTTAAGCACAAGCAACAATTTAAAAAATTAACAAGTGGAACTATATCAAACTAAAAGTCTGCTACACAGCAAAATAAATAATCAACAAGATGAAAAGAGCCTATGTAATCAAAAATAATATTTGCAAACCTTACAACAAATAAGGAGTTGATATCCAAAATACATCATAGAACTCAGTAGCACAAAATAATTAAGCCAATTAAAACCTGTGCCAAAGACCCCAACAGACATTTTTCCAAAGAAGATATGTGAATGTACAACAAATACATGAAAATGTGTTCAACGTCACTACACATCAGGGAAATTAAATCAAAACCACAATGAGATATCACCTCAGGACTGTTAGAATGGAATTCATCAAAGAGACAAGAGATCTGCTAGCAAATGCTAGCAAAGATGTGGAGAAAATGGATGATTTGTGTGCTTTTGGTTGTCTTATAAATTGGTTCAGCCTCTATGGAAAACACTAGAGAAGACCCTCAAAATTTAATAGGGCTACCATATGGTCCAGCATTTTAAACTATGGGAATATATTAAAAGAATTACAAACACTATGTTGAAGAGATATCTGCACCTCCATGTTCATAGCAGCAGTGTTTACAATAGCCAAGACATGGAAAAAACGTGTGTCTATCAACAGATGAGTGGATATAAACCTTGTGATATATTTAGAAAAAGGAGTAATATTCAGCCATAAGAAAGAAGGAAATCCCGCCATTGGTGACAATATGGATGGACCTTGAGGGCGTTATACTAAGTGAGAGAAGTCAGACCAAGCTTATATGTGAAAAACACACACACACACACACACACACACACACACACAAAACTCATAGAAAAAGGTCAGATTTTTGGTTACCAGAGGAGGGAGGTGAGAAGAGGCAGAATTTGATGAAGTTCAAAAGTACCAACTTGCAGTTATAAGATAAATAAGTATTGAGAATATTATATACAACATGATGAATAGAGTTAACACTGCCATATGGTATATTTGAACATTGTTAAGCAAGTAGATCTTAAGAGTTCTCATCACAGGAAAATATATTTTCCTTATTTTTCTTTTCTTGCATCTATATGAGACGACGTATGTTAACTAATCTTACTGCAATAACAATTTCACAATATATGGAAGTGATATCATTATAATGTGCATTTTCAACTTAAATAGTACTGTGTTCAATTATATCTCAATAAAACTGGAGGGAAAATTACAACAGCTTTACAATAATGTCTTTGAAATTTAAAAAGAATCTTAAAAGGAAATTGAAACACAACTTGCTAAAACTTATGGGCTGCAAGAAAAACAGTGATAAGAGAGTTTATTGAAACAAATGCCTACAATAAGAAAAAAGAAAGATCACAAGTAAACAACCTTACTTCTCACGGGACTAGCAGACAAAGGAAAAACCACTAAGCTCACAAGTAGCAGAGCAATGAAATAAGAGATATGAGAACAGAAATAAAACAGAGACCATGCAAACAATAGAAAACATCAATGCAAGAGGTGGTTTTTGAAATGAAAACAAAATTAACCTTTTAGCTATACTAATGAAGAATAAAAGAGAATACTCAAATAAAATCAGAAATGAAAAAGGAGACATTACAACTGATGCAACAAAAATACAACAGCTCATGAGAGGTGACCATCAACACATATATACCATCAAGTTTGATACCCTAGAAGAAATGAATTCCTAGCAACATAAAAACTACCAAAACTGAATCATGAGGAAATAGACAAACCAAACAGACCAATGATGAGTGAAAAGATTGTATCAGTAATAAAAGATTTACAAAAAAAAAAAAAAACAAAAAACAAAAAAAAACCAAGCTAGGACCAGATGGAAAATTTCCAATTTCCATTGGGAAATTCAACCAAACATTTAAATCGAATTAAAACAACTCCATGTCAAAGTTTTCTAAAAAAACTTTGAGGTACATTCCCAAACTCATTTGATGAGTCCAGCATTATCCTGATACCAAAGCTAGATAAGAACATTACAAGAAAAAAAAAAAACAATTGTCAAGTATTACTAATATAGATGCAAAAATTCTCAGTGAAATACTAGCAAACAAAATTCAACAGTATATTGAAAGGATCATACACCATGATCAAGTGGAATTTATCCCTAGAATGCAGGGGTAATTCAACCTATGTAATTCAAACATGTGATGCACCACATTAAGAGAATGAAATATGAAAATCATATGGTTATCTCAATAGATACAGAAAGAGAATGTGAAATAATTAAAGAACCTTCCATGATAAAAAATACTCAACAAATTGCTATACGTAGAATGTACCTCAGCACAATAAAAGTCATATTGAACAAATTCACAGCAGACATTAAAATCAATGGTGAAAGTTTGAAAGGTTTTCTGCTAAAAATATAAACAAAATAAGTTTTGTGCACTCTCACCACTCCTTTTTGGCATAATACTGGAATTCATAGCCAGAGCAATTAGGCAAGAAAAATAAATAAAAGAAATACAAATTGAAAAGGATGAAGTAAAGCTATTTCTGTTTGCATTTAATATAATCTTATATAGAGAAAATCCCAAAGATTCCAAACAAATGTATTACTAATTATAGACAAATTCAGTCAAGTTGCAAGATACAAAATCAACATGTGAAGAGCAATTGTACTTCTATATACTAACAACAATTTGAAAAAGAAATGTAAAAAGCAATCATATTTAAAATGGCATCAGAAATAAATAAAACATTTAGGAATAAATTAAAGCAAGTAGATAAAATATCCATACACTGAAAATGACAAAACACTGATGAAAAAACTGAAGCTACAAATAAATGAAGAACATTTCCATGGTTATGAAACAGAAGAATATTGTAAAAATATCTATACTACCCAAAGCTGTCTATAAATTCAGTGCAATCTCTGTCAATATTCCAATGATTTTTTCACAGAAAGAGAAAACAACCCTAAAATTTGTATGGAACCACAAAACACCACTAATAGCCAAATCAACCTGGTCAAAGAAGAACAAATCTAATGGCATCACAATTCCTAACTTCAAACTTTATTACAAAGCTATAGTAATCAAAACAATAGATTCTGGCAAAAAATAGAGACTTAATCCAATGAAACAGAATCAAGAGCACTGAAATAAAACTAGTCATTTACTGTTAACAAATATTTGACAAGGGAGCCAAGGAGATGCAGTAGGGGAAATACAGTCTCTTCGATAAATGGTGCTGGAAAAAAACTGGATAACAACCTACAGAAGAATACAATTGGATCCCTTTCTTGTACCACTCACAAAAATTAACTCAAAGTGGACTGAAGGCTTAAATATAAGACCTAAAGCTGTAAAACTACTTGAAGAAAGCATAAAGAACAAGTTCCTCAATATAGTTTTGGCAAATATTTTTCGGATATAATACCAAATGTGAGAGCCACAAAAGCAAAAAAAAAAAAAAAAAAAAAAAAAGAAAAAAAAGTGGAACAGCAAACAAACGAAAATCTTTGCATAGCAAAATGAACAATCAGCAAACTAAAAAGCATCTATAGAACTGGAGAACATATGTGCAAACCATTTTTTTGATAAGGGGCTAATATTCAAAATATAAAGAAGTAACATAAAATAATAGCAGTCAAAAATTAAATAAAAAATGGGCTAAAGGACTTGAAAGACATTTTTCCCCAAAAAAGACATACAGATGGCCAACAGGTACATGAACAGATGCTCAACATCAATAATCATCAAAACCACAATGATACATCAGCTCACACCTGTTAGAATGGCTATTCTAAAAATGAGAAGAAAAAACAAATGTTTGTGAGAATGTGAAGAAAACGCAACTTGTGTGCATATTTGGTGGAAATGTAAACTGGTACAGTCTAATGAATGTAAAAGAATTCAATTGGACCCCTATCTCACACTACTCACAAAAATTAACTCAAAAGAGATTAAAGACAAACATGTATGACTTGAAACCATAAAACACCTAAAAAAATCCTGGGGAAAATCTCCTTGACCTTGGTCTTGGGAATAGTGATTTTCTGGTTATGACCCCAAAGGACAGGCAACAAAGCAAAAGCAAAAATAAACTGGGACTAAGAAAACCTAAAAAACCTTCTGTATAGAAAAAAATAAAACCACACACAAAAGCAAAACAAAACAAAAAACAACTGGTTAAAAATGTAGAAAGGATCTGAATAGATGTATTTTCCAAAGAAGACATACAAATGTCCAACAGATATATGAAAAAGTGTTCAATGTCTTTAATCATCAGGGAAATGAAAATCAAAATCACGAGATCATCTCACTCCTGTTAGAATGGCTACAGCCAAAACACAAGAGATTACAAGTGTTTGAAAGAACATGGAGAAAAGAAAATCCTTGTGCATTGTTGCTAGAGATGTAAATTAATACAGCCACTATGAAAAAGAGTATGGAGGTTACCCCCAAAATTATAAGTAGTATCCAGTTGTTCCAGTACCATTTGTTGAAGAGACTATCCTGCCCAGTGAGTGTGATTTATTCCCATCTCAAATATTAGTTACTTATACACTGGGGTTTACTTCTGGGCTCTCTATTCTGTTCCTTTAGTCTATGTGTGTATTTTAGTGCCAATATCATAGTGTCGTGTAACTACAGGATTTTAATATTGTTTCTTTTTGTTTAAAATAAATTTATTTATTTATTCACTTATTTTTGGTTGTGCTGGGCCTTTGCTGTTTCGCGCAGGCTTTCTCTAGTTTCAGCGAGTGGGGACTACTCTTCAGTGTGGTGTACGGGCTTCTCATTGTGGTGGCTTCTCTTGTTGCAGAGCATGGGGTCTAGGCACGCGGGCTTCAGTAGTTGTGGCACGTGGGTTAAGTAGTTGTGGTTCGTGGTGTCTAGAGCACAGTCTCAGTAATTGTGGTGCACTGGCTTAGTTGCTCCGTGGTATGTGGGATCCTCCCAGACCAGGGCTTGAAATTGTGTCCCCTGTATTGGCAGGCGGATTCCTAACCACTGCACCACCAGGGAAGACCCTGTAATATAATTTTAAATCAGGAAGTGTGATGACTCCCAATTTTTTCTTCTCAGGATTGCTCTGGTTATTTGCGGTCTCCTGTGGTCACGTACAAAATTTTAAAATTGATTTCTCTATATCTGTAAACGATGCTGTTGGAATTCTGATAGAGATTGCATTGAACCTATAGATGCCTTTGGGTAGTACGGACATTTTAACAACAATAATTCTTCTGATCACAGAACACAGTACTGTATATCTTTCCATTTGTTTTGTCTTCTTCAATTTGTTTTGATCAAAGTCTTGTAGTTTTCAAAGGACAAATTTTTCATTTCCTTCGTTAAGTTTATTTCTAAATATTTATTCATTTTAATGCAATTTTGAATGGGGAAAGGATAGTGTCTTCACCAAATTCTGTTGGCAAAACTGGAAAACCACATACAGAAAAATGAAACTGGACACCTATCTTCTACCACTCACAAATATTAATTTGAAGACTGAAACATAAGACCAGATACTATAAAACTCCAAAAGAAAACATAAAGAAGAATCTACTTAACACTGGTTTGGGCAATAATTTGAGGATATGATCCCAAAAGCATAAGCCAGAAAAGTAAAAACCAACAGATGGGATTATATCAAACTAAAAAGCTTTATATATATATATATATATATATATATATATATACATACATATATATATATAGTCTACATACAGATTAGGAGACAATATCTACAAATCATACGTTGCATCAAAGAGTATAAACTTTCAGTTTTAAGATGAGTAAGTTCTGGGAACTTTAACATACATTATGGTGGCCATAGCTAACAACGCTGTATTATATATTTGAAAGTTACTAAGGGAGTAGATCTCAAAAATTTTACCACACAAAAAAGTTAATGATGTGAGTTTATGGAAGAATCCTTATTGCGGTAATCATTTCACATTATATATCTGTATCAAATCACCACACTGTACATCTTAAACTTACACAGTGCTGTATATCAATTATGTCTCAATAAGTCTAGAGGAGAAAAAAAAATAAGAATTTCAAGATGGACACAAGAGCATGAAACCAAGCATGAGCGTTTCTGAGTGAAGAACCTTGTGTCATATCCATGTAGCTGGCCCCAGTTCTACCTGCAAAACCACAAGGAAAATCTGACCACTGGTCCCCATCACCAGGGCTAACAACGTGCCTGAGCTCCCACCTTGGTTACTACAGCAGTCTCCTAATTGGCGCCCCAATTCTGCTTTTGCCCCTTCAGTCATTTGGTAGGACAGCAGCCAGAGTAAGTCAGATGATAGCCCTCCTCTGCTTACAACCAATCACTGGTCCTTTATTTCACACAGAGTAAAAGCCAATGTCCTTTAAATGGCCGACAATCTGTTGACAACACCAAGGGCTCTATCCCTTGCTCACTTAACTTCAACCACCCAGCATTCCCAACTTTCCTCAAACATGCCAGCCATGTTCCTTCTTTACAGCATTTTACCTTGCTCTCCCCTCTGCCTGGAATCTGCTTTTGCCACCTATGCACACTATGTATGCCCTCCCTCATATCTTTTAAGTCTTATTCACAGGTATTTACTGAGCAAGACTATGTGCTGGACAGTATTCAAGGCACAGATGTTTGGACCCAGCATCTCTCTGATCCTTCTGAGATGGAGCATCATTTCATAAACTTACTGGTTATTTTTTCTGGAAAAAACAGATACATAAATATGGGAGTGTAGGAATCGCTCAGGCAAAATCCCAAATAATAGATACAGATGTTTAATTATCAGAAAGGTGGAGCATAACTTCCCAACTCCCTAAATGTGTCCTGCACGCAGTGACATCCTTCTAAACGGTACACACTGAATGGAAGGGAGAAAAGTTTGATGTTACAGTGAGGAACTTGACAAACTCCACCTCAGCCAGGTGATCAAGGGCAACATCAACAGTAGTAAGTCATCTGCAGAGCATGTGCCCTTGATACGAAGTGAAACACATAACCCCAGGCTAATCACGAGGGAAACAGCAGGTAAATCCCAATTCGAGACTGTCAAGGTCATCAAAAACAAGAAATGTCTCAGAAACTATAACAACTAACAGTGTCCTAAAGAGAAATGGCAGCTAAATGGAATGAGGATGAGATATCCTGAATGCAATCCTAGAAGAGAAAAAGGTAAGTCTAAGAAAATTTGAAAAAAGTGTGGGTTATAGTTAATAATCAGGTGTCAACACTAGTTCATTAACTGTAAAAATGTACCCTAATGACATGAAACTGTAATAAGAGAGGAAACTGAGTCTGGGCTATTTGTGAAATCCTGCACTATTCTTGCAAATTTTCTATAAATCTGAAAAAATTTTAAAATGAAAATGTATTAAACAAATTTTTATTTTTTTCTAACACATATTATTTTTAAATTGTCCTACCAGTAATTACTATTAATTTCCCCTGTCACCTAGTTGTACTGTTTCATCTTGTTAAATAGAATTTATAACAGAGAGAAGTAAATTACCCATGATAGTAGAAAATTTCCAATAACACCAATTTTACATATTTTATGTTAAATTAAGAATGCATATGTGTATAATCATTTATTATATATTATGTTATTTGGGAGTTTTTGTTTTTTTTTCTTTTGGCTGCAGTCATTTTACTGGTATGGCTCTATCCTGAGTCACTTTCTAAGAAGTCACTCACCAGAGATGTCTGTCAGGACTCAGAAGTGAGTCTACATGTCACTTCATGGCTGAACATATTCAAACAGCCCATTTATAAAATAAAAAGAAAATAACTAATAATTCATTGTGACTGGTTCATTTATTCCAAGAATGCTTTTAAAAAATTTTGTTTCCATGCTTACATTTCCTACTAATGGAACAAAATCAAATTATGTGCCAACTCAAATATTACATTAGAATAATGAGAACTGAGTTGTGACCACAAAAATTCAATGTTTCATCCTGATATTTTCTAATCAGAAGTGTTTTTTAAAATATTCAGGGCTTCCCTGGTGGCGCAGTGGTTGAGAGTCTGCCTGCCGATGCAGGGGACACGTGTTCGTGCCCCGGTCCGGGAGGATCCCACATGCCACGGAGCGGCTGGACCCGAGAGCCATGGCCGCTGAGCATGCTCTTCCGGAGGCTGTACTCCGCAACGGGAGAGGCCACAAACGTGAGAGGCCCGCGTACCGCAAAAAGAAAAAAAAAAATTGAAACTCCCTTCCTAGGGGATAGCTGAAAGTGACAGTATCAGAAAGCCCAAATGGCACACAAATTGCAAGTGATTGTAGATGTTGCCATACAATGTGCCAGAAATAAATCACCTCTTAGAAGATTCCATAACATTACTTGAAGCTCAAAGCCTGGAATGCTTCCCAATCTTGTCAGACTTACATGTTATTATAATGTCTATATCCATTTAGCTCATGAGGTAGGTAAAGATAAAAAGTGATCTGTTCTTATGTGTTTAGTACAGTTTAAAAAAGTATATAATGCTCCTAAGAAATCAGGTTAGATCTGGAATACAGATGAAAATATGAAATGAAAGTTCTTTGCTTTGTACAAGAGCAGTAGCTCATCATGTACAAATATGTCAGATGACAAGGTACCTTCATGTGAAAAAAGAAAAAATGCCATCACTGCAAAAGAAAGCTTTATTGATTGTACTGAAGTAAAAGGAGAAACTAGATATGATATACCTCAGGTAATTATGAGTATATTGGGAAAAGGTAATGCTGACATAAAATTGCTCATGCTCACAGATATTATACAGGTGTAACTGTGGCACATGTACGAAGACGTAGAAGCCATGTTCCTCCACTGAGCGTGACGATGCCAAAATTGTGACCTGATCATTTCTTAACCATAATGGACAAAATTTCTGCTCCCACAATTTAAAATATGACCTTTAAAATACTGTATAATGAGGCGATGTGATATTTTAATGTCTGTTCTAAGTAGTACTTTAAACACACATAAGTCTATCCAATTGTCAGTCAGAAAGATCAGATACAATCAGCTATCATTCTATGCAAATGAATGGCATGTAGCAAATATTCATACATGTGTGCACCTATATAAAACATGTTAGCATGTATGAATAAAATCAACTATGTTATATTAATATTTAATGTAAAATCATATTAACAAATGCACTGTGGTGAAATAAGAAGCATCTAGGTATAAATAGATTACAAATTTTTATGCAGTTGTCACAATGGGATAATATTGTGACCAAAGTGGAGATTGTAAAGAAAGTCGTCCAAGAAAAACATCTTGACTATAGGAAAAATCGCATGCTTATTATAAGGTCTCTCTCCTTGTTTACAACCAATGTTAGAAAGTAACCTTGAACTAGGTTAGGAGAATAAAAACTTTAACAAGACATAGGAATACTCTTTCTGTTGTAGAAAATAAACCAAAATGAATAAGCTACGAAGATTCTACAGATAGAAATATCAATTCTTATGGGAAAGAGGCTTAAAATAAGTAATAAGGAGATTATAGATATCCTAATTTCACCTTTTGAATGGAGCTATACATTAAGCTAAAAACCTTCATATTCTCTATTAGCAGAAAATTTTTTGCTATGAATCTATTTAATTTACAAAAAGCAGCCCTTGTCTTACCTTTTAAGTATTCTGTTGAAGTTTTAAGTTTTAATATATTTCATCTTAAATGGTCTTATGAAGTATGCAATGGTTGGTATTTTAAAATCGTCACTGTGCCTGGAACTTCTAAAAGTGATTCACGATTTTTTAAATTACATTCTTATAAAACTTTGGTATTGACATGAATATTATGATTTTTAATAATATGAGTCACATTGGAATATTGCAGAAGATTTTTCAATGAGCTTATGTGTATAAATATTTAAGACTGTCACTGTATTATGAGAAAATTTCAAACACAGCAATATTTTGACTTGAAAATGAGAAAAAAGCTAAGAACTACATCTTAAATATTGCTCATTGTGGGGCTTCCCTGGTGGTGCAGTGGTTAAGAACCCACCCCCCAATGCAGAGGACACGGGTTTGAGCCCGGGTCCGGGTAGATCCCACATACAGCGGAACAACTATGCCTGTGAGCCACAACTACTGAGCCTGCGCTCTACAGCCTGCGAGTCACAACTACTGAAGCCCACGCACCTAGAGTCCGTGCTCTGCAACAAGAGAAGCCACCGCAATGAGAAGCCGCACGCCACAACAAAGAGTAGCCCCCGCTCGCCACAACTAGAGAAAGCCCATGCAACAACGAAGACCCAATGAAGTCAAAAATCAAATAAATTAAATAAATTTAAAAAAGAATTATTGGTAAAAATAAATAAATAATAAATATTGGTGACGTAAAGAAAATAGCACAACATGAAAGTTGTGAGTTAAGTTTTATTGGGGGAAAAATAAAGACTATATCCTGGGAGACAGAATCTCAGATAGCTCCAAGAAACTGTTCCAAAGAAGCATGGGGAAGGTCAGTGTATATGTAATTTTGGTGAAGGGGGAGTACACGCAATCGAGCATATATAATTTTTGCAGAAGGTTTCTGCTCGTCTCATGCAGGCTCCGGCTACTGACGTCACCATGAAGGATTTCAATGCTTCTCTAGACACGAGGAGATACAAGAACTGGGCTCATAAAATCAGCTCCTGAAAGTATCTAACTCTCTGAAGAGCTGTCCTGCCAGATTCCCCCGAGCACAGAGCACGTCATTTCCGCTCTCCACCCTGAACTCCGTTCAGGGGGTGTTGAAGGTCAGCGGCTGCAGCAGCTGCACCAGCACCTGATTTAATCCTTGTCGAGGTAGACAGCAAGTGCCGATCCATAGCTGACAATACGCTCCAAATAATTTTATTCCTTTAAGACGGAAAAGTAAAAGTACAATAAATTCTGATTCTGACATGTTTAAACTATAAAACTTAACATAGTGTGTTTTACTACACTGTTCTTTTTTACTTTTTTTTTTTTTTTTTTGCGCTATGCGGGCCTCTCACGTTTGTGGCCTCTCCATTTGCGGAGCACAGGCTCCGGACGCGCAGGCTCAGGGCCATGGCTCACGGGCCCAGCCGCTCCGCGGCACGTGGGATCTTCCCGGACCGGGGCACGAACACGTGTCCCCTGCATCGGCAGGCAGAGTCTCAACCACTGCGCCACCAGAGAAGCCCTGTTTTTTTAGTCTTTCAATACGTTTTCAACTAGATCCACGTTACCTGCACATCATCCGTGTATAGTCTGTTAGTTAAGGTCTTTGAACAAAGGAATAAGTGGATAATTCCGTGCGGTTGAGGACAAGGGGCGGAAACATTTCTCTTGGCCACTAAAAAAAAGGGACATTTTTACAACCTTCCGGGAGCGTCTGAGGAAACGCAGCAGAGTCACTCCGCGACGGTGAACTCTCCCGGTCGGCCGCGCCCCAGCTCCTTCCCCGCGGCCCGAGGGTCTGGGGCCCAGCCGCGCCTCCCACGAGGACACGCGCTTCCCGCGCTCCGACTCGGGCGGAGCTCCTCCCGCCAACCGCCCCGCGTCCGGAACAGACGCCCCGCCGGGAACAGCCTCCACGCCGCCGGCCCCTCGGAGACCGGATCCGAGGGACAACAAGCGACATCGAACGTTACCTGAGAAGGTGGGGATACACCGTGCGGGGCGGCCGGAAAGGAAGACGCGGAACCTCGAGGAGAGAGCACAGCCCCTTTGCACCGGCCGGGGCGCGGGCGGGAAACGTCTTCCTCCCGCAGACCAGCCAGCCCCACACGCTGGCCCGCAACCGCCATGGCGCCTCCACTCCGTCCTCAGGGAAGACCGCCCATCAAGTGCGGTTGCAGTTGCGCATGCGCCCTATCGCCTGTGACATAGTGGCTTCGTGCCCCCCCTGCAGACCCTTGGGGGAAGTGTAGGATGCTCGAACTCACTGGAGAACATGGGGCCCCTCCCAGCCAGGATGCTAAGTTACTCAAAATCTCAGTGCCCCAGCCTCTGTGCTGATGGCACTGGTGATGCTCTGATCCAGCCATGCCCGCTCTCTTGCCTGGGGTGTGCCCCACTCTTTGGAGCCATGCCATCTGGTTTTTAGGTCATCCCCCCAAAAATGATAATAACCTCTATTCTATGCCACAATGACAGTATCTATTTCAGGTCCCTAGAAAAGAGCCACCAATTTCCACCATCAGATTCTCCACTGGATCTTCAACCTGTTAGACACAGAGGACAGCTGCTCTGCTTGGAATAAAATTCTCTATAGTAATATACAGAGTTGATCACAAACACAAATAACTGAAACAGAAGATGAGAGTAGAAAATCTATGGACTTTTCCTCATTTGAGAATAGGAGTCCACAGTTAATTCCAAGAAATCGTTAGCTATCTGAAGCAGTGGAATACAGCTGACATACCTTGGAGCTTGTCAGGGAGGGAATCAAACTGTGTTTTCCCTCATTTAGCAAATCCTCTCAAAAATTAAGGAAACAAGAAAAAACATTCTACTTATGACCACCTTTATTCAATTATATTTTTATGCACAAGAAAGTAATGTAAAATACGTTAAATATAAAATATCAGGGAAAAAAATGATAATGTATTTAAGATACACATTTCTAATATCCAAAATTATTTACAAAATTCATAATCAGTTTCTTAAATAAACAAACTCATGAATTACATTTTAAAACTTATCCTTTCAGAACTTCATGTGAGATTTTCTGTTTTCAGACTTTGGAATGTAATTTTTCTTGAAAAAATGTCTTCAGAACATACTTTTGTTACAGACTTTAAAGTTAGCTGCTTAGCAGACATACATGAAAATATCAGTTGTTTGAACCTTTCATAAACTTACACTCACATCATATAACAGCTCAACAAAGGCTTTGAAATAGCAAATGATTCTGCTTGTTGATTTTCTTCCAGTAAGAGATTCAGGGACCCAGCAACCTTCGATTTGTGGATTGTTCAACAACAACATGTGCTTTCAACTACGGGTATGTTCCTTGGGTTTATTCCACTCAGTTGTAAAGGGAAAATGTATGGCAAATCAGGGAGCGTGTTTCCAGGGCCAGAGCCTCTACAAAGAAAATATCACTTCCATCCCCAATTTACTTGCTGGGAACCACTCCACTGTGAATGATCTTCGTCCTTACGGCTCCAGAGAATGTGGACCTTTTAGACAAAGCAGGTGGGGGCATCAGACAGAGCTCACCTTTGAGGAGAGCCCTTCTTCCAGTGGTCATGTTGGTGCAGGGAAGTGGGGTACAGGCGCCCTGTCTCTTGCTTGTGCTAGGACATCGACACGTATCCTGGTCAGTCCTGCTACATGTCCGCCTGCATCTGCCCAAGTTAGGAGGCCTGTGTACCTGTGCCTGCCTGAGCTCACTCACGCCAACAACCCATCTACTGTTGCTGGAGCCTGAGAACCTTTCTGGCTGTGCACATGCCTATGCATCTCTGCATCGAAGCCCTCTTTATATAATTTGAAAACTGACGCCCAGAAAGAGGCAGGGACTTGTCTAGGACACCATATGTGAGCAGAGGTCAGAATAAAAGTGAGGAATCCAGCTCCCTAAGCCAGTACTCAGTTCCTCCCATCATGTTTGGTTTTGAAATAAGAGTCCTTAAGATCCTGGTGAATTCCTGCCAAACCGGCGCAGTTTGGGCCATTACTCTCTCCGCATCTCCATGCAGACACATGTATGTACAAATAGAAATAGGGTTAACAGCTGGGGATGATGCAAAGTTGGTTAAGGAAGAGAAAACAATATGTAAGTGTTGAGGAGAGCAAGAAAATGTTGGAGACAGCTCTGCCATGGAGCAAGGGCGTCCACCTCCCTGGCAGTGTGTCCAGAGGTCGAAAGAATGAGGGGGATTCTCCAAGTTCCCATAGTCCTGCCTGGGCGTGGGCCATCTCCGTAGTGTTCTCCAGCGGACAGGGCCTCGGGTCTTACCATTCTGATCTTCTAGACCCAGGCTGAGCACACACTCCATGCCCCAGTGTAGACAGTGCTGCAGGGGAGAAGGGCTTTCTTTCCCTACAAATTGTGTGAGTGCCGTGGCAGATTGCAAGTGTTCTGCATGCTTGGAAAGACTGCTGAGAAGCTTGGTTCTCCACCACTGACCACTGTGTTCTGAGAGTTTGGCAAAATGCTTTCCACTTCACGGAGGTCCCGCAGAGGAGGGATTAGCTGGGGAAACGAGGCTTTGTGAGCACAAGCGGGCAGAGCCTCAGACCCAGAGACAGGGTTCTAGGAAGAAGACCAGTCTTAGTTGGGACCTCGTTGTCCTCATTTGGAAGTGGGGATATCATTGTTTTGGCTGAGGTCATCCCTCACAAGCAAAGAGACACCACAGTGATGGACAAAACGGTGGGGAAAAGGAAGCTTCTGGGGCCACTTTCACTGCGCTGCCCTGGAGCCTGTATGTTCTACTCTATGCCCCTGTGACT
Organism: Lagenorhynchus albirostris; assembly: GCF_949774975.1. NCBI lineage: Eukaryota > Metazoa > Chordata > Mammalia > Artiodactyla > Delphinidae > Lagenorhynchus > Lagenorhynchus albirostris. The sequence continues at coordinate 75,983 of NW_026783374.1, read as the reverse complement.
CTGAAGAGCTTCTGTGTTGAGGACACCCAAATAAAGGTACCAGTTTTTGAGGGGTATGCAGGCCCAGGACCACAGTTGTAGTGCTGGTCACCTAGGAGCAGACAGGCTTTTGCATCACTGATGCCCACTGAGGGCCACATAGAGGGCTTTGTGGTCCCCCCTGTTACACATACAACTTTAAACTCTTGTCAGTAGCATTCACCTCCACAGTCCAGCTGCTTAAAAGGGAGGAGGGCGCCATGACAGTCACACATATTCCTTCAGCAACTATGCACCATGCACTCCTTCTCTGCCAGGTGCCCTTGTGTGGGGCACAAAATGACCAAGAGTTCCCTAGTTTCCAGGAGCTCACAGCCTGGAGCAGAGATGGCCAAAAGTACAAGAGCAAGACATATGAAAGAAAAGAGCAAGTGTGAGACTGGAAATAAAGACTGTGCTCTGAGGGAGGTTTGGGGAGTGCCTGGGTAGGAGGGTCTCAGAGGCCTCACTGGAGTGACAGTTACGGGGACCAGAATGACAACAGCGAACCAACCCTCACACATCTGGGAGCAACATGTCAGGGAGAAGTCACCACTGTTGCAGGCACCTGTGTGCAGAGATGAGTGGGTCAGAGATGTTAGAAAGTGATGAGTAGAACTGGAGAAAAAACTGTGGGGGTTAGGGGGAGTCAGGAAGTCAGGGCCATATCCTGGGGTCTGCTAGACTGTTAGGTATCTGTTTCTTTCTAACAACATTTACTCCAAACCTTGCATTTAAAATTACATATATTTAATAGCTCGCAATTTTTGTGGGTAATAAATACGGGCAGAGCTTAATGGACTCCTCTGCATCAAGGTGTCTCACAGGCTGGGATTGCAGCCTCAACTGAGACTCAAGTGACAGAGAATTTGGTCCCAACTTTACTCACAGGGTTCAGGATGCAGGTTGGATTTGGAGTTTGAGTTTCTTTCTGTGTGTTGACTTGGGCAATGCCTCGATTCTCTCCTTTGTGGGGCTCTTTATATGACAGCTCAAAACATCTGTGTTTGATTCCTCAATTCAGGGATAAGAGAAAGGGAAGTGGAAAATTAAAGAGTGAATAAAAGGAAGGTGAGCGATTTTTGAAATTAAAGCGTACACATGACATTCCATCACTTCGGCTAAAATCTACTGATTGGGGTATTTGCTAACCGCTTAGTAGTTACACAGGGCTATGTATAGGAAAGGTGGGGTCACTGGGTGCCATGTGGAGCCTGTCCACCACACAGGCCAATTTGAGTCACTTGGGTCTCATTCAAATTACAACAGGAAACAACTGAACAGTTTTACTCCAAAGGGTGACAACGTGTGAATTTCCATTAATTTCAACCCCCTCATGCCGCTGACCTAAAAATGAGGCCAAGAGAGGAAGTGACAGTTCCAATATCACCTTCCTGAAACTCAGATGTCTTTTGAGTTATTTTATGCTGTGTCCCACCCCTTCTTGTAATTTTCCAGTCTCTCCTTTGTGCCTTAGACACACGTGACACTAGCCACAGCTGTTATAGATATTATCTCAATGCACATGGTGATGCTCCTAGAAAGGACATTCTAGCCTGATCTCCACTGTGCAGGTTGGAAGACTGAGGAACAGCAGAGAGGAGCAGGGTGTTTTCCAGGACACAGAACTGGTGAGAAAAGGGAGTGATTTCAGCTCTATCTCCTGAAAGTTAGGACCCTAGTTACATTTCCAGACAGCTGTGGCCAGGGTTGTGTCACCTCATCGTGTACAAAAAAGAGGATGACATGGGGGGGTGGAGCAGTTAACAGCATAGAAGCGGATTTGGGTAGATTTGACTGAAGGGAGGATCCCAGGTAATAAAATCTTGAATAAGTGACCTCACTTCCTTGGTGAGTGGCCCCAACAGAACTTAAACACTGGTAACAAGGAAACCACATTATAGGGAGAGCCCCCCAAGAGCTCACTCGACTGGACACTCTCAAGAGAACAATCTATTCTCCTGTTGTTCCCCACTTTTCAGAGGCTCTGGGCTGAGGGACTTTTTGGTTGCTGTGGACATTGCTCAGCCCTCATCACCGATACCTCTGGCCATTTGGCAGGAGGCACCAAAAGGTAACAGAGGGCAGCCCAGCATTGTTTGTGTGTGAAGGGGGTGGTGGGGCCAGGGGATGAGGGGTACGTCCTTCCTGGGCAGGAGCGTGTTGTCAAGTGTCGGAAGCCTGGGGTGTCTGTCATGCCCAAACCCCAGTTCGTGGCTGGCAGGATGAGAGGTGAGAGCTCGAGACCAAGATCATCTGCGCACATGTTAAACCTGATCCGTAGAGCTTTCATCTGCTCTCCCCCCTGGCTGGGGGACTTGACAGATGCCTCTCTGTTCCTGAACTGAGGAACAGAAATTCTCATGGGGACTCTCCCTGTGGCAATGTTCAGGTAGGCTCCTGATCAATCCTGGCCCACCTACCAGACAGTTCTTTGCAGAGTTCCACCCAGAGATCTTTGTGGAGCTTGTCAATGGGTTCAACTCTTCCACGTTTCGAGGCAAGGGGCAGGCCGCCAACAACATCAAATTCTGGTCTTCAGTGAGAACAGGTGCAGAGGAGTCTCAAATCCCAAGACTTACAGGTGATCAGAGTTGGCCTAGAACCCAAACATGAATCTGGCAAGTGCCTGGGGTCCTCTGAGGAATGTGGTTTTCCAGGGCCTTCAGTTCCACATCAAGAGCAGACCAAGCCTCAGGCACCTTAGAGGGAATGTCATGCAGCCCGTGCTTTGGGCAGTTCCCTGTTTGACCTGCATGATCTTGAGTACTTGTTTGTAATTCCTAACCCTCTATTTTCTCAAGTCTACAATGGTGTTTACTGATGACTAACTGGGATGATGCAGTTAAAACAGGGAGGTGCTGGTGTTCCTCAGATAATAGAATGCCTTGAAGGCGTCAACGGTCTATTACCCACCTCCACTTAAATTGTACTTTTAAACATAGAACCTTTTTCGGGGTGGGCACTCAGCTCCTCCTCTTGCACCAGTTCCTGAGATACTAGGAGTTTCTGGTCTAAACTCCAGATCCTTATCCTACTGGTGATTTATGGTGTTGCCATTGTGTATATGTCCTTCCTTGTCTACACGGTGTGAAAAGAGACAACCCTGTCCCCAGATGATGCCTGAATAATGCTGCCCCTCAAAACAGGCACAAGGAAGAATCAGAGAGAGTCCCTGGTACCAGCTTTCCCAGGTAGAAACATCACCTACACCACGCTGTTCCTGTGCTCCGATCAGGCCTTCACTACTGCCCAGCAGGTCCTACATGATCAGTTTCATAGGCGAGGGCTGGCCCAGCCACAGCATGGTGGGGAGTGCCCCACATTTATCTGTGTGTCTTTGGAATGTCACCGCACCTCTCTGAGATTCACTTTGCTCTTCTCACAAGTAGGTGGATAAAAGTATGAACCTCCTAGTGTTACTGTAGCAAGTCACGGTAGATGCTTGCCTGGTGGCTGGCTCTGAAGAGAAGGCTGCTGGCCATGCTGTGTGTCTTCACATATATATTTCTCTCTCCCCAGTGAAGAAACTCTCTGCCTCATCCAGCACCGGTCTGTGGTCTTTGTGAGTTTGGAAAAGCATATGAAAATCACTCTGATTTCCTATTTGCAAAGAAGCTTTGTGTTTGCATCCAGCTTGTTCTGGACCTAGTCCTTGGTGTGGACAGATTAGGAATTTCTGGGAGCAGGCAGAGGAGCTCAAGGTCCACCCAGATACCTGGGATGGTTATGGTTGACATTCACTCATTCAGCAATATAAAGTACCCAGTACATGCAGGCATTTTCCTAGACACTAAATTTAAAGAATAAAACAGACACAATCCCTGGGGCTAAATTATAAACTGAGTTTCAGATCATCTCTCTAGACATCTTAAGTAGTCATGTCCAGAGTGCATGAGAAGTGATGCCCTCATGGCTGCCTCTGGATACGGGTGCTCCTCCCATATTACAACACAAATATGAACCACAGGACCAACTAAAACTCTGAGTGGTCTTGGGCTCACAGGCTCCTCTGTCGACTCAAATACCACTGTGCTAGGCCTCAGCACAGAGTGGGAGTCTGGAGGCTGTGCTGGGCAAGGACAGGCAGAACACTGGAGCCCACACACCTTTCAGTTCCCATGGGAACGCTTATGTCTGGGGGTTTCCCCCGAAGAAGCAAATGAGTCAGAAAGCTGTGGATAGGGTCCCAGCCTCCCTGGAATCAGAGGGGTTGGGTTAGTCCCTGAGATACTCATCCCCTCCATAGCCCCATCTCACTCCACCTGCCCTCCCTACATCTACCTCCTCTGGCACCCATAACTGGGGACCAGAAGAGGAGGTGAGGCGAGCAACATGTTCACAAAGCTGTCTCAAGCTCAGTCCTGTTGCTCATGTGCATGGATGATGGAGTATGCTGTGTCCATGACCTTGGAGAGAAGAGTGTCAGTAAGAAGACCAGACTCACACAATCTCTGTTGGGCTCAGGCCTTCCAGTACAAGGATAACCACAGTGGGGTTGGAAGTGGGCTGAGGCCATCATCTGGGTCCAAGAGCCAAAGGAGGGTGCTTCGGGTGCACAGCATTGAGTGAGGCCAGGCATCCAGCTCTGTTATACACGTGACTCCCCCCACGCTCTGTCTCTCATCCTAGGCACCTGGTTGTGTTAGTACCTGCAGCTTACCTGGCAGCCCCTGCTCTGCCCCTTTTTTAGGCTAAAGTTGGCATACATGCAGGTCAATTTGCCTGCCTCAGACATGAAACACCATGCCCCATTTTCCTGGTCCAGAAGGAGATTTTAGAGTCCACTGAGGCAAAGCCAGAGGGTAAGCGGGACTGCAGGCAGGGAAGATCCTCTGCATTAGGGTTTAGGGGGTGGGTATTCCTTTTAAAGACAGTAGATGTTTCTGTTTGGGGGAAGGCACAGGGAAAGTCAGTTATGTGGGTGAACCTTTCTCTTTATCCTGCTCTAGTGCGAGCTCCAATGTTCTTGCTTGCTGAAGGGTCAGAAGAAGGGTCAACGCAGTGCTAGAGACAGCTGCACCAGGACCGTTGTTTCCGATGGGCGTGCAGAGTATGTGGGCCCTCATGGTGGGCCTGGGGCCCCACACCTGCCTTTCCATGGCCTGGACTCCTATGATCAGGGTGCAGATCCCCAGCTCCACCACTTATCAACCACATAACCTGGGCAAGTTCACTGTCCACCTGAGATCAGTAGAGATGGACAATGAGAGGACTTCCCACACAGTGGCTGTGCAGATTAAAAGAGGTAGAACAGAGAGAACATCAGGCAGAGCCTGGTTCATTGCTTGTGGGAGGAGAGATCACTGTGTACAGCCAGGTAACCGGGTCACCCCCCAATCTGCCCAGAGACTCAGCAGCCTCAGCACCTATTACACATCTGAAGTGCACTTAACCTCAAGGGACAGAAACAGACAAAGCCCCTGGTTGTAGCTGCACAGAGGAATGTGCATTTGAACAAGGAATTAGAGCAGAAGGGTGACCGGGGTGGGTGGAAGATGATCCCTTGGGTTGAGCAGAATTGAGCTGCCTTGTGGAGCTGGCAGTTAGTGGAGATGGGAAGGCTTGGCTACATTCTCCACTTCTGAACTCCCACTGTCAGTGATGCCCCTGCCGGGCATGCAAAGACGGGGTGTGTCAGACCCATGTGACGTTCCCCCTGCTCCCCAGGACGTGTTCAAGAAGGTGGCTCCCGCTCAGTGCCTGGGCTCCATCTGGTCCCAGAAAACACATTTGGAAATGAGCACATGGCACCAACCATCCATGCCACTGTCACCCAGTTCAACAGTGTGGCCAAGTGCGTCATCACCACCTGCCTCAGAGACCTGGGCATGATGGCCCAAGAGAGGGCCTGGGTGGTGTAGCACTGTATGAAAGTGACCAGGGTCTGCCATTGGAGGTCCAGCAGAGTACCTCTCCAGAGTCCTGGAACTGCCACTTCCAATGTAACAGATTTCAGGATTGAAGTCTGTGGTCTAAACCCCTGCACCATCCCTATGAGGGAGGGGATAGATGGGTCCCAGGGTGAACAGTTGGAGTTTCTCCCCTGTGGACAGATACTCCAAAATAACAGGAGAGAGGAGGCTGGGCCCTGCCCAGATAAGAGATAAAAGAGCACATATTCCTCATTCTCGAAGTCAAGGAAACCTTCCCAAATACACACATGCAGAAAGGCTCATTGAAGGTCAAAAAGGGAGGGTGAGGGTTAGGGTTAGGGTTAGGGTTAGGGTTAGTGTTGGTGATGTCTACGTACATCCGTGTTGCTCCCAACCTCCAGGCGAGTTGGAAAATATGAGAATGTACGACCAACGGGACACACGGAGGAGGACGCCAGGCACAGACACACTCTCCTGGTCACACAAAACAGCCCCGTGGTCCCCGTTACCCGAGGGGAACCACGGCGTGCTGGTCGACCCATCCAGTATACCCAAACCTCCCTACAGCTCAGCGCCAGCCTCAGAAGCTATAGACCTGCTAGACCAATCTCCGGCGACAACATGAACCGCCCACGTCCCGGCGCCACCGGAACAGTCGCCGCCAGCGTCGCCGGACTCCCGGAACTCTGCCTCGGGCACGGCGGCTGAGTCCCAGCCCTCGCAATGGGCACTGAAGCTCCGGATGGAAGGGACGGTCTCAAAGTGGCCGCCACTTGGCGCCCGACAAGCGGCGGGAAAGTCTGAGGCATGTAGCCCGATTGCCGGACGGCGAGGGTACAGCGCAGGCCGCCCAAATGCCCGAGTTCGTCCCGGGGCGTCCGTCTCGGCGCTAGCTCCTGTATCAGTACCGCGGGAAGCGACCCCGGCCACAGAAGAAGAGGGCGGGGGACTGGGAAGAGGTCGCCGGGAGGCTGCCGCGGAGAAGAGCTCCCCACGCGATTCCCGGCCGGGCTGGCGTACTAGTGGCCCACAGCGCTAGGGCGGGTCCCTGCTCCTGGGAGCACTTAGGGATTTTGCGGGGACTTGGGCTGCGTGGACTCTAAAACTGAAACCATGAAAGTACACGTAGAAAATATGTATGAATGATTTTTATTCTGTGGTTTCAAAATGGAGTCCTTGTAAAGCATTTTTTTTGCATGTTTTTTAGAAGTCCAAAAATCATCCAAGAAATGAATGATAAACTTGACCACAAATTCATCTTTACATATTCCACAAGCAAAGTCCAATGATAAGAAACCGGTGTGTGAGCAACATTTGTGCAAATACATGTGTAATAAGATTACTGATATCAGAATTATTTAATATAAAAACGGAACATTCAGTAAACATAGCCATTAAGAGGGATCAGGTAAGGAAATTCTAGTATGTCTACACAATGCAATATTACTAATTTGTATTTAGTTTTTGATATTTTTACATGAAGTAAATCTATAGGTGTAAAGATGTTGACTTGGAAAGATGTCGATGATGGACTGTTCAATGGAAATAGCAAGTTGTAGGACTTCCACTGGTGCTAAAAATAAAAATTAAAGCATACACACACAAACACACAGGAGAGACTATAGCATCCATCTGATCCTATGGGAAAATATGACTCTGGAATCAACCACATAAATGTGTCATTCAGGAGAAAGATCATCTAAATCACCTTATTCATTCCTTAATCAAATTTTCATTTATTAACAACTATTTTCTGAGACCCTCCAATATTTCAGAATTTGAACTGGTATGAGGATTGAAAGGTAAATAATACTATGGCCTTACTTTCATACACTTCTTCTTAATACAGTAAATTAAATTACCCTGCAAAATAAAACTACTGATATTAAAAATTAAATGTAAATAAGGGTTTACCCATTGTATAATTCCAAAATTTTGCTACTAGTTTACAAAGAAAAGTTGGCACTTTACAAAGTAAAGTTGACATTTAAAACATTGTCAGTTCTGGATCCTTGACTAGGCTGTATATTTTCAGAAAGGCTGGGTTATTAAAAATACTGTCTAATATTCTGAACTTCTGTAAAGTTGCACTGCAAGATTTAGAAAGAGTAAAGCTAGATTTCTTTTCCTAAGAGCCAGGTTTCCTGTTTACTGGATCATGAAATAAGTATTTTTTTAAATTAATTGTTTGGATTCGAAAATAAAGTTTTGAAAATCAATAATGGCTTTTATTAGAATAGAAACTCTGCTGCACATGTGCCTTAAAATTCATTTATCTGCCATTTTATTTGAACATCCATGGGGCATCATTTTCAAGAATACTGTACAAGAGGATCTCTATTTAAATCATTATTTTGGGCTCCTAATTTTCTCTTAGCTTAATTTTAGAGAATCCAAAACTCCCAAATAACACAGTATTGTCATATAGACATTTCCTGAAATGTGCTATAAGCTATATACATTATTGATAAATTTGAAATGAAATGTATTGATAAATACATAATGAAAAAACAAAATGTATTTTTTCTGTTATTATTATGCAAGAATGCACTTTTAAGAAAGAAATGTTATATGACATGCAAGAATCTCTGGAAGTTGCATGAAAATGCTTTTGTATTTAATAACCGAAAATTATGTAGTTCTAGACTTTGGTTATTTTTCTTAAGTTTTCAGTAGCATATTAAATTATGTATTTATTATTTCATCAATGTGACCATTTTTAGAGTTTGCTTTACTCCCAAGTGTAAATTAGAAATCATTAACTCCTGATAGTTTTCTATCAATAAATTATTCTTTTCTTAAAAATATGAATAAAATAAATAAATTTATTTATTAAAAAAAGGGATCCTATAATGAAAGAAATTTGTCTTCTAAAAAGCAGTGATGTACACGGTTAAAAGTTCTTGTGCAATGTGCAGATAAAATAAAAATGAAGTTGGTTGCTATTGTCATCCTTAGTGAAATTTCACTACTCTGGTTTTTTTCAGTATACCTGGAAAATTAAATCTGTGATCACTCTTAAAGTCATATCTTTTTTTAAAAAATACATCTTTATTAGAGTATACTTACTTCGCAATACTGTGCTAGTTTCTGTTGCACAACAAAGCGAGTCAGCCATATGCATACACATATCCCCATTTCCCCTCCCTCTTGAGGCTCCCTCCCATCCTCCCTATCCCTCCGCTCTAGGTCCTCACAAACATCTAGCCAATCTCCGTGTTCTATGCTGCTGCATCCCACCAGCCAACTGTTTTACATTCGGTAGTGTAAATACGTCGATGCTACTTTCACTTTGCCCCCCACCCTGTGTCATCAAGTCCATTCTCTATATCTACCTATTTATTCATGCCCTGCAACTATGTTCATCAGTACCTTTTTTGTTTTTTTAGATTCCATATATATGCGTTAGCATACGGTATTTTTCCTCTCTCTGACTTACTTCAGTCTATATGACAGACTATGTCCATCCACCTCACTACAAATAACTCAATTTCGTTTCTTTTTATGGCTGAGTAATATTCCATTGTATATATGTGCCACATCTTCCTTATCCGTTCATCTGTCGATGGACATTTAGATTGCTTCCATGTCCTGGCTATTGTAAATATTGCTGCAATGAACATTGTGGTGCATGTCTCTTTTTGAATTATGGTTTTCTCAGGGTATATGTCCAGTAGTGGGATTGCTGGGTCATATGGTAGTTCTCTTTTTATTTTGTCAAGGAACCTCCATACTGTTTTCCATAGTGGTTGTATCAATTTACATTCCCACCAACAGTGTGGGAGGGTTCCCTTTTCACCACACCCTTTCCAGAATTTATTGTTTCTAGCTTTTTTGATAATGGCCATTCTGATTGGCGTGAGGTGATACCTCATTGTAGTTTTGATTTGCATTTCTCTAATAATTCGTGATGTTGAACATCTTTTCATTTGCCTCTTGGCCATCTGTATGTCTTCCTTGGTGAAATGTCTATTTAGGTCTTCTGCCCATTTTTTAATTGCATTGTTTGCTTTTTTTGATATTGAGCTTCATGAGCTGTTTGTATATTTTGGAGACTAACCCTTTGTCTGTTGCTTCATTTGCAAATATTTTCTCCCATTCTGCAGATTATCTTTTTGTCTTGTTTATGGTTTCGTTTGCTGTGCAAAAGTTTTAAGTTTAATTAAATCCGATTTGTTTATTTTTGTTTTTATTTATGTTACTCTAGTAGGTGGGTCAAAAAAGATGTTGCTGTGGTTTATGTCAAAGAGTGTTTTTCCTACATTTTCCTCTAAGTGTTTTATAGTGTCTGGTCTTACATTTTTAAGTCTTTAAACCATTTGGAGTTTATTTTTGTGTATGTTGTTAGGGAGTATTCTAATTTCATTCTTTTACATATGCCTGTCTAGTTTTCCCAGCAGCAATTATTGAAGAGGCTGTCTTTTCCCCATTGTATGTTCTTGCCTCCTTTGTCATAAATTAGGTGCCCATATGTTTGTGGGTATCTGTACCATCCTGTACCATGGATCTATATTTCTGTTTTTGTGCAAATACCATACTGTCTTGATTATTGTAGCTTTGTGGTATAGTTTGAAGTCAGGGAGCATGATTCCTCCAGCTCCGTTTTTCTTTCTCAAGATTGCTTTGGCTATTCGGGGTCTTTTTTCTTTCTATACGAATTGCAATTTTTTTTTGTTCTAATTCTGTGAAGAATGCCATTGGTACTTTGATAAGGATTGCATTGAATCTGTACATTGCTTTGGGTAGTATACTCATTTTCACAGTATTGATTCTTCCAATCCAAGAATATGGTATATTTCTCCATCTGTTTGTGTCACCCTTGATTTCTTTCATCAGTGTTTTATAGTTTTCTGAGTACAAGCCTTTCACCTTCTTAGGCAGGTTTATTCCTAGGTATTTTATTCTTTTTGTTGCAATGGTAAATGGGAGTGTTTCCTGAATTTTTATTTCTGATTTTTTGTTGTTGGTGTATAGGATTGCCAGAGATTTCTGTGCATTAATTTTGTATCCTGCAACCATACCAAATACAATGATTAGTTCTAGTAGTTTTCTGGTGACATCTTTAGGATTTTCTATGTGTAGTATCATGTTATAGGCAAATAGTGAAAATTTTACTTCTTATTTTCCTATTTGGATTCATTTTATTTCTTTTTCTTCTCTCATTGCCGTAGTTAGGACTCCCAAAACTATGTTGAATAAAAGTGGTGAGAGTGGACATCCTTGTCTTGTTCCTGATTCTGGTAGAAATGCTTTCAGTATTTCACCATTGAGTATGAGGCTTGTGGTGGGTTTGTCATATATGGCCTTTATTATGGTGAGGTAGCTTCCCTCTATGCTCATTTCCTGGAGAGTTTTTATCATAAATCAGTGTTGAATTTTTTCAAAAGCTTTTTCTGCATCGATTGAGATGATTGTATGGTTTTTATTTCTTAATTTCTTAATGTGGTGTATCAGATTGTTTTATTTGCGTATATTGAAGAATCCCTGGGACAAATCCCACTTGATCATGGTGTCTGATCCTTTTAACGTGCTGTTGGATTCTGTATGCTAGTATTTTGTTGAGGATTTTTGCATCTATGTTCATCAGTGATATTGCCCTGTATTTTCTTTCTTTGTGATATCTTTTCTGGTTTTGTTTGGTATCAGGGTGATGGTGGCTTCATACAGTGAATTTGGGAGTGTTTCTCTCTCTGCAACTTTTGGGAAGAGTTTGAGAAAGATCAGTGTTAGCTTTCCTCTAAATAGTATTTGACAGAATTCAATAGAATAGAATAGAATTTGATAGAATTCCCCTGTGAAGCCAGCTGGTCCTTGACTTTTGCTTGTTGGAAGATTTTTTTAATATAAATTTATTTATTCATTCATTCATTTAATTTTTGGCTGCATTGGGTCTTCACTGCTGCACGAGGGCTTTCTCTAGTTGTGGTGAGCGGGGGCTACTCTTTGTTGTGGTCCGCAGGCTCCTCATTGTGGTGGCTTCTCTTGTTGTGGAGCACAGGCTCTAGGCCTGTGGGCTTCAGCAGTTGTGGCAGACGGGCTTCCGTAGTTGTTGCTCGCGGGCTGTAGAGCACAGGCTCAGTAGTTGTGACGCACGGGCATAGTTGCTCCACGGTATGTGGGATCCTCCCAGACCAGGGCTCGAACCCATGTCCCCTGCATTGACAGGCGGATCCTTAAGCACTGCACCACCAGGGAAGCCCTGCTTGTTGGAAGATTTTTAATTACTGTTTCAATTTCATTACTTGTTATACATCTCTTTATATTTTCTAATTCTTCCTGGAAAATTGGAAGAATTAGAAAATTGGAATTTTCTAATTCTTCTTGGAAAATTGTACCTTTCCAGGAATTTGTCCATTTCTTCATGGCTGTCCATGTTATTGGCATATAGTTGTTTGTAGTAATCTCTTATAATCCTTTGTATTTCTGCAGTGTCATTTGTGATTTCTACTTTTCTTTTCTAATTTTATTGATTTGTGTCCTCTCCCTTTTTTTTTTGATGAGTCTGCCTAAGGGTTTATCAATTTTGTTTATCTTCTCAAAGAACCAGCTATTAGTTTTATTGATCTTTGCTTTGTTTTCTTCATTTCTATTTCATTTATTTCTGCTCGGATAATTTATGATTTCTTTCCTTCTACTGACTTTGGGTTTTCTTAGTTCTTTTTCTCTAGTTGTTTTATGTGTGGGGTTAGCTTGTTTATTGGAGATTTTTCTTGTGTCTTGAGGTGAGATTGAATGGGTATAAATTTCCCTCTTAGCACTGGTTTTGCTGCGTCCCATAGGTTTTGGGTCAGCGTGATTTCATTGTCATTTTTTCTATGTTTTTTAATTTCTTGTTTGATTTCTTCAGTGATACCTTGGTTATTTAGTAGTGCACTGTTTAGCCTCTATGTATGTGTGTTTCTTACAGTTTTATTCTTATAATTGAATTCCAATCTCATAGCGTTGTGGTCAGAAAAGATGCATGATATGATTTCAATTTTTGTAAATTTTCCGAGGTTTGATTTGTGACCCAAGATATGATGAATCCTGGAGAATGTTCTGTGTGCACTTGAGAAGAAAGTGTATTCTGCCACTTTGGCGTGGCATGTTCTACAAATATCAACTAGGTCTATCTGGTCTATTGAGTCATTTAAAGCTTGTGTTTCCTTATTTATCTTCTGTTTGGATGATCTGTCCATTGGTGTAAGTGGGATGTCACAGTCCCTACTATTATTGTGTTATTGTTGATTTCTCCTTTCATGGTTGTTAGCATTTGCTTTATGTATGGAGGTGCTCCTATGTTGGGTGCATAAACATTTATAATTGTTATATCTTCTTCTTGGATTGATCCTTTGTTCATTATATGGTGTCCCTCCTTATCTCTTGTAATAGTCTTTATTTTAAAGTCTACTTTATCTGATACAAGTATTGTCACTCCAGGTTTCTTTTGATTTCTATTTGCATGGAACACCTTATTCCATCCCTTCACTTTCAGTCTGTATGTGTCCCTAGGTCTGAAGTGGATCTCTTGTAAACAGCATATATATAGGTCTTGTTTTTGTATCCATTCAGCCAGTCTATATCTTTTAGTTGGGGCATTTAATCCATTTACATTCAAGGTTATTATTGATATGCATGTTCCTATTACCATTTTCTTAAGTGTTTTGGGTTTGTTTTTGTGGGTCTTTTTCTTCTGTTGTGTTTCCCCGCTTAGAGAAGTTTCTTTAGCATTTGTTGTAAAGCTGGTATTGTGGTGCTGAATTCCATTAGCTTTTATTTGTCTGAAAAGTTTTTGACTTCTCCATCGAATCTGAATGAGATCCTTGCTGGGTAGAGTAATCTTGGTTGTAGGTTTTTCTCTTTCATCACTTTAAGTATAACCTGCCACTCCCTTCTGGCCTGCCATGTTTCCACTGAAAAATCAGCTGATAACTTTATGGGGATTACTTTATATGTTACTTTTGTTTTTCCCTTGCTGCTTTTAATATTTTTCTTTGAATTTAATTTTTGTTAGTTTGATTAATACGTGTCTTGGTGTGTTTTTCCTTGGGTTTATCCTATGTGAAACTGTCTGTGCTTCCTGCACTTGGGTGATTATTTACTTTGCCATGTTAGGGAAGTTTTCCATGGTAATCTCTTCAAATATTTTCTCATACACTTTCTTTTTCTCTTCTTGTTTTGGAACCTCTATTAATTGAATGTTTGTGCATTAGTGATGGCCCAGAGGTCTCCCAGATTGTCTTCAAGTCTTTTCACACTATTTTCTTTATTCTGCTCCTCAGCAGTTATTTCTAACATTTTTTCTTCCACCTCACTTATTCTTTCTTCTGCCTCTGTTATTGATTCTTTCTAGTGTATTTTTAATTTCAGTTATTGTGTTGCTCATCTCTGTTTGTTTGTTCTTTAGTTCTTCTAGATCTTTCTTAAACTTTTTTTGTATTTTCTCAATCCGTGCTTCCATTCTGTTTCCAAGATTCTGGATCGTCTTTACTCTAAATTATTTTTCAGGTACGTTTCCTATTTCCTCTTCATTTATTTGGTCTTGTAGATTTTTACTGTCCTCCTTAAACTGTGACATAGTTTTTTGCTGTGTCTTTTTTTTTCTTTTTTATGATTGGGATTGTGTTCCTGTTATACTGGTTGTTTGGCCTGAGCCTTCCAACCCTGGAGTCTGTAGCCTCTTGGCTAGAGCTGGGTCTTGCTGCTGAGATGAGGAACTCTATGAGACCTCACTCTGATGAATATTCTCTGGGCCCTGAGGTTCTCTGTTAGTCCAGCAGTTCGGACTTGGTTCTCCCACTGCAGGAGTTTCTGCACAACCCCAGGCTAGAGAATCAAGATCCTGCAAGCCACATAGGGCAGCCAAAAAGAAAAAAAATGAGAAAAGTACTATAATAAATTAAAAAATAAAATTAGACTAGGAAAATAACAGATATGTTAGAAAGAATATAAAAATAAATATATAGATGAATCAACAAGTCAAAGGCACAACAGTACCACAATAGTAAAAAAGAGGAGTGAGAAAAAGAAAAAAAAAGGGCGGAGTGGAGGGGGAGAACTTGGCTGTGGAGAGCGAGACATAAGCAATGGTGAGGTTGGAGGTGGGTGGGGCCAATGCTCAGGACCCACAGGGCTGGAAAGGGCTCTGGGGACTCTGGGGGCTGGGGCTTACACTGAAGGAATGGAAGGGACCCACACGTGCTTCCCATCCCTACTCTCAGAGGTCAGGGGACCTCACCTGGTGGTCCATCAGGCTTCCAGTGCTCGATCGGGTAGGGCAAACGCCCTCCTCTCCTCGCCTCTCCTCCTCCATTCTTAGAGGGCACCTACGGCCTACCTCTCCTGATAACCCTGGCCTCCCTCCTATGCCCCCAGGACCCATACGGCCTGGATGGGGCTTTGGAAGGGGAGGAACAGGCTTAGGAGCTCAGCAAGCTCTCTTGCCCAAGTGGGTCAGGCGATCGCCCTCCACTCCTCTCCTGCTCTTCCTGGAGAGTCCCTCCCACCTGCCTCTCCTGATCTCCCCATCCTCAGGGGCACCGATCTTATCTGGCTTACACTTCTCCTCCCCCTTAAGTTCCTGTATGTCCTACCAGTTCACTCTGGGTTTCCTCCCGTCTCCTTGGGAGTCTGAGTTCCCCACCAGCGACTGGAAGGCGCCCTAATTGTGGGGAAACGCTAACTCTGTATCTTCCCACACTGCCATCTTGAATCCTCCCCCTTATTCTTTTAAAATATGTACATATTCAATGAGCTCTGGCAAACGCTGCCACAGTCCAAAGAGATGTCTCCAAACTAAAGTTCAAACTAAATAGATTTGTTGGTTTTGACGCCCCGTTTTTGATACTCAGAAAATACCTGGTAGTTTTTATAGTTGAAGCTCATCCAGATGGAAGCTCTATTTCAGTAAAAGGGGTTTGTGATTTTTTTCTTGGATCAGGGAAAGCAAGTGGATTCCCTCCACAGAGCAGTAAAAATTGTACGTTTTGTGTCTTAGTGTTTATTCTAACCAAGATTACTCAGAGTAATGTCACCAGTTTTATGTTTACAAAAAAAAAGGTTTATTTCACATGGCAAAATTTCCTACGTTTATGGGCTCTTTAGGTAAAACTCCAACATGTAGTGTTAAAAAATACTACTTTCCTAACCCAGGTCTGGCACAATGTTCTAAAGGGCAGATAGTAAATCTTTTAGGCTTTGTCATATGACCTGTGTTGCATCTACTCAATTCTGTTATTGCAGCAGGAAAGCAGTCACAGATATAAGGTAAATGAGTGAGCGTGACTGTGCTCCAATAAAACTTTATTTATTTATAGAAACTGAAATTTGACGGTCATATAATTCTCATGTCTCACAGTTTTGTGTTTTGATATCTTAACATTTAAGTTATAAAAACCTTTCTTAACTTGCAGGTCCTATCAGCACAGGCTTGGGCAGAATTTGGCGAACGGGATGCAGGATGCCATGACCTGATCTATAGAGCCACAGTGGAACTGACACTTTTTAGAGGTCAGCATTCCAAAATAAACTGACTGCATTTGACACAGGCCAAAAAATATTAAAACAAAAAAAATACTAAATTACCAAAGGCTCCCCATCGAATCCTCCCAAAGATGCCCCAGCCCCCCCATGCACGGCCTCCTCATCTCGGCATACCCAGCCACCGGCAGTGAGTGAAACTCTCCTGTCCCTGTGCCCCATGGCCTGCTGCGTGCAGAGCCCCCAATAGTTCCGAGCAGCAGCTACTTGCTGGGTACAGTTCCTCATCCGTCAAGTCACCAGTACGTACAGTGTCTCCCAGAGGGACATAAAGCTGCCTTTCCCGCCCCATCCCTGGACGTGGAGTCCGGCCACTGAGTCCTGCTTCTCTGACGGCTAATGGCCAGCGGAGCATGGCAGCTGTTTTGCGCTCTGTGCACCCAAAGGTGGTTGAGGCTGTGACCAGCTCTTGAGACTCACAGCCAAAGCTTAAGGATGACTGGCATTTCTATTCATGAACCGCCTTGTTTTGGCAGGGGACCGAACGCCTTCTACAAAATAATTTTATATAACCGTTATTACCAGGATGGAAACCTGGGCCCGTTCACACCAGAGACAAAGGTCAGAGAAGGGACATGCGGGATGCGGTGTGGACTTGGTGTCCCAGCAACGGCCCCGCGCGCAGCACGCAGACAGCGGAGGGGCCGGAGCGTCCCATCCTCCTGCTCCCTGGGCGACAGGTCTGCAGGCAGGTGGAGCGGGAAGTGGCATCGTCCCTGCGCCCCCAGACTTAGACGGGAGGACAGGATCAAAGGCTCGTGCTGTCGCTGGGCCGGCAGGTCATGGAAGGAGCGCGGTAAGAGCTCGGGAAGCAGCTCCTTCTGACACGGCTGAGGCCGCGCCTTCCCGGGACGTCGACCTATCGTGGGTTCGGGACCTCGGATGTGATTCGCTGGCCTCGCTGTCCTCCGCGCAGGGGACCCGGGGAGGCAGCTCCAAGGCTCCCGGTGTCAGGTGTCCGCGGAGTCTCCGAAGGGCAGGTCCCGGGGCTTCCAGACTGGCGGCTGCGCCCCAGGGTCCCCAGACGCCCCCGCACCTGGACATGTGGGGATAGCGCAGCCCGGCACCGACCCCTCTGGGTCGGAGCTGCTGGGGCGTTGAAGGGACCCCGCGCGACACTGACTGTTTCTCCGTCCCAGGAAGCAGTCAAACTGCCCGCCCCGTGGCCCCAGAGCGTGTAGCTCTCCCTCTCGTCCTTCCTTCCTTCCCCAAACTCGGGGAGCACGGACTCCCGTTCCAGGTACCCCACCCGACCCCGTGCTCGGGTCCTGAGATGCTTTTGGAAGGAGGCCTCCCGTGCTCTCCGCCACCCGCTGGGGCAGAGACGTGAGCTCTGGAGGGTCTGGGTGAGTTCTGGTCTGAGAAGTGGAGGCCACCTGGGGACACATGCTCCAGGCCATGGGCACCTGTCAGGAGTGCGTCCCTGCTCTCTGCCCTTGTTCCACTCTGTGTGCCCTCAAATCAAAGTAGGGTTCACCTTCACTCAAGGCCTTTGTTTTTTCCTGTACTTCTCCTTGATCTCAATGGTCGGGAAGTCACTCTGTGGTCCAAACACTCTGCTGCGTTGTGTTTTGTGTTGAATGGACTCTACATCGGGACACCAGGGTGAGACTAGGTTTTAAAGAGGGCGGGTTACTTGCGCAAATAACTGAAGTGAGCAGCGTCAGCATCTCAGGGGCACCCACACACACAGCTGCACCCTGCCCACCCAGCCGCCACCCCAATGTCTTGGGTTCCTCCTGCCTAAACTCCCCAGCAGGCCTAGCTGTGCATTGGATTCTGTACCTGTGTTTCCCGGGGTCCACTCCTGGCTCATCCCTGGCTGTGCACACCCCACCTGGCCTCCACCACCTCGTCCTCCACGAAGATGTCCTGACAGGCTGTCACCATATAGTGTGCATGCCTTGCTTCTTGCTGGTGATAAACTAACAAAGCATTATTCTGTATCCATCTATTATGACCCACGCTGATTACCCCCATTGTTTGATTATCTGTAACTCATATTTTAGTACTTAGTTGTATTCTAAAGTGTTGTGAAGAAAATTTTCAATTATGTAAAATTATGTCCTTTCAAGTGATGAAGAAGGGTATTGTGACCAACAGAAACATGGCCTCTCAAGTTGCCCAGGCCCTAATCCCCAGTATGAAGATGTAAAGTCACCTGGCAAAAGGGACTTGTGTAGGGTGGTTAAGTTAAGCATCTTGAGCTGCGGAGACCCTCCTGGGTTATTTGTTTCGGTGCACTGTGATCACATAGGTCCCCGGAAGTGAAAGAGAGAGTTAAGAGGGTCACAGACGGAGGAGATGGGAGGACGTGACCGAGGCGGGAGTGAAGTGGGTGCTGGGGCCACATGCAAGGAATGTGGCGGCTTCTAGAAGCTGGTGAAGGAACAGACATTCCCCCAGAGCCTCCAGAAGGAACACAGCGCCGTTCAAACCTGATGTCCGCACAGTGACATCCATTTTGGACATCTGATTCCAGGACTGTAAGAGAAGGTACTTGTGTAATTTGTTATATCAGCAATAAGAAACAAATACAGGTAGGGAAGTGTATCTTTTTTTTTTTTAAGCAGGTTTATTATAACACTGGTTAGTGAAATTTCCTTGTATTTCCGGTTTGAATGAGGAGGGGTGACACTGATAATGTGTCCTCAAGAAAATCATTTCAGAGCCCCTCTCCTGCGAGGAAAGAGCGGATAATGGCCAGGGTAGCCTCAGGGCACCAAGGGGAGCAGCTGTGTGACCAGCACCTAACTGAGGAGGTCTGAGGGCCTCTGAGTGGGAGAGGGAGATGCGGAGAGGCTTTCCTGAGGTCTCTGCATCTGCACCTAACCAGCAGCTGAGCACCGGGCGTCCAGATGGAAGCAGGGACGATGCCTTACTGTCCTTACTTCTAAAGCAGTGATGACAATACTATCACGTCATATAGCTGTGTGGAGAATTACATGAAGTAATGTGTGTATTAGCACATATCTCAGGGTTTGTAGCAATCTCCATTAAGCTCTATGAATGATTTGAGATAAATATGTTACTTGTCTAAATGGGCCACAGGGTGGTCAGTCTTAGCGTTGGATTCTGGCACTGCTTTGGACCCTTCTCCTTGCTCCTGACTTGTTTCTACTTCTCCATCCCCCTTGATCCACACGGACATAATGACTTCCAGCGGAAACTCCACTTTCCCTTGTATGTGGTTGGAGGGTGGGCAGGAAGCAGCCTTCTTCTGTGCCCACCTGAACCCTTAATTTCAGGATCTTATTTAATCCTCGTAACAAATCATTGAGGCAACACAAATATTCTCCTGATATTCGAGAACACAGAACTGAAATTTGGTGCTTTAGTAACTTGTCCAGGATCACAGAGTGAATGAGTGAGTGACCAAGATTTAACTCCAGGCAAGTGTGATTCCTGGGCCCTCACAACCACAGGAAGTTCACCTCCTGTGCTACTCAGAGCTCAGTGATTTTACTGGTGTTTCTTTTGAAGTAGTCTTCAAATTCTGGTCATGGGTTTCTCTTATTACCAAAACCCTTTATATTTATTGTAGCAAGCTTTAAAAATATTGAGAATCACGAAACGAGATATTTAAATTCACCTGTAACTCACAACCCAAAAAATCTACCTGTAAGAGAGGATTTCTCTTTTTCCATTTCCTTTCCATTTTAAATATTTTCCTGATATAGAAGTTACTAGATTTGCTTCACAAAAATTCTTATTGTTCAACATTTAAGATTATTTCTCATTTTAGAGTAAGCGTTCTGATAGTTAAAATATTATACCTAATTATGTGTTTTTTATAATTTCCCAGAAATGACAACAGAAATTTCTATGTCAAACAGAAACCATTTTAAATGCTTTTGATTTGCATATACTGCAAAAGGGCCAAGCAGAAAAAAATTGAAGAGATGCAGATCGTAATGGATGAAAGCTAGAATCTTTGTTAGTGGGTAAGATATTATATAAAAAGATTCTTTTCTCTTCAGAGAAAGGAAAATATTTCAGTCTAAATTTATACAGATAGGTTGTTTTCCTTTCCTGTTTTCTAGTAACCTTTTGTATTTCTTCATTTGAATTTTCCCACTTATGTATCTTGCCAATTTTTCTCCTACACTGTTTATACTATTATATATTTGTAGGAATTATTTATCAGGACTATCAGACATCTGTGAACCATGTTATAAATAACATTTTGACTTTGTAGTTCTCCTCTTATTTCTTGACCTATAAGACTTGAACAATGTTGTGTAGTAAAACTCTTTAAGGTGTTTCTATGTAGTTCGGCAATCAGGATAATGCTTATGTATAATTTTCTTGCAGCTGCCATATCAGATACCACAGCCTACTGGGGGTGGGGGCCCTTAAACAACAGAAATATATTTCCTCAAAGTTCTGGAGGCTGGATGTCCAAGGTCAAAATGTCATGCGTTGTGGTTTCTCCTAAGTCCTCTCCCCTGGCTTTGCAGATGGCGGCCTCCGCAGTGTGTCCTCACATTGTTTTCCTGTGGTGCACGCAGCCCTGTGTCCTTTGGTGGGACGAATTTCCTCTTCTTACAGGGACCAGGGACAGAGACAGATTGGATTAGGGTCACCCTAACAGCCTTATTTTAATTGGTTCACCTCTTTAAAGGCCCATCTGCAAGTCCATCCACAGTCTGACATACTGGGGATTAGAGCTTCAACCTATGAATTTGGGGGACACAATTCAGTTCATAACAGTTTATAAATGTCTTCTTTGCCTCAAGATCATAGAAATATTTTTATTTTCTTCTTGAAGTTTACTATATCAAATTTTGTATATAAATGCCACTTGTAATTTATTTTGTCATGTGATATATTATTTATTGAGACATATGTAAAGAAACTGCATAGGTAATATAAATGTATAGTAAAAAGTACTCATATTCTCCCCACCCACTTTCAGAAATAAAACATTCTAATTCTTCTGTGCCTCTCAACTCTCTGACATTCCCTGGCTTTCATTAGAGAGTCTCACATGCATATGAATTCCTAAACAACTCTTTGGCTTTTCCTCTTTTGGTCCTTTATATAAGTAAAATCACATAGTGATTATCTGTTTGGGAAGTAATTTTTATTTTGTTTCCAGTATTGTTTTCTGAGATTTATCCGTGTTGCTGTATGCACGTGATTTATTTCTGTTATTTAATAGTCTATACTTTAAATATACCAAAATCAATCTAATCTATTTGGAATGAATATTTGAATATTTCCTAATATTACTATTATGGAACTGGTTCACATGTGTCTGCTGTGTGTCTTGGGTAACAATTGATAAGACTTCAGAAATGTACTCAACTAGCTGTACAATATAATCACAGCTGATATTCTTATTAAACTAGAATGACACTTCCTATTATGCCACATGTGAGACAATGTTGTTATTGCCATTTATAAACCTTTGCCCAACTGTGGAATGTGGAAAAGTGCTTAACTGTGATTTTAATATGCATTTAATTTATTACCAATGAGAGTGATCATCTCTGAAAATCTTCACTGGACATCCATATTTTACCTTCTCTGAAACGCCTGTCAATGTCTTTTTGACATCATTTATTGTTGATTTCTGAAAGTTGTTTATAATGATTGCACCTATCACTTAATTCATGTCTTCCTTCTTTTTATGTTGCATTTTAATGATCAGCTCTTAATCATAACATGATAGTATTTATCAATCTTCTTCTTTAATGTCTTCCCCATTGTGTGAATTTTTAAGAAGTTCTTCATTTCCCTGATATCATAAGAACATTCCTTATGTAGGTGCCTAAAGATTTTGGTTTTTGTCTTTCACTTTGAATTTCAATTTACCTGGAGTTGATATGTCTGCATTGTTTCTGAAGGAAAGTAGCTCATCCTGCAGCGAAGCCTGTGGGGAGAAGGTGCCACCCCACCCTCTCTTCCCATCTCCCTTCACCCACAGCCCACACTTGGGATTAAGATCCCATCTCTGGAGGCTGTAGGAGCTACAAGAAAAGGTAGAACAGGACAAGGGGACAGAGAGACCGGGACTGATATTTTCCATGGGTGGTGTGGACTCTTTCTCTAAGGAGGAGACATTTGAGTAAAGGCTATGAAGACAGAGAAGGAAAGAGCCATTTATTGCTGGAGTAGTAGCAAGTTTCATCAAGCCACAGAACAAAATTGAAAATTCTCTGCGACAGAGGGTGCTCAGAGGTTTCTAAGATGGTGCGGCGGCCGGTGTGGTCAGAGCATGTGCATGTGCATGAGGAGGAGAGGATGCCAGAATCCTGGTTCATTTTCACAAGCTCTGCCCTTCAGGTTACCCCATCCCTTACCTGATGGGGAACCTTCCTGTTTTTCAGGAAAAAACTGGAATGTCCTTGTGACTCCTACACAAAGCAAGGACCTCCACTGCATTGTGATGGTCCTTTACTTTCTATCACACCAAGAAAGGATGAGTTTCTTACAGAGAAAATTTGGGATGGAGGGGTGTTTGTTTGTTGGTTGGTTTGGTTTGGTTTTGTATTCTTAGTGATAAGAATGGTCAGTCCTCAGTAAATATTGAATAATGAACAAATGAGTGCAAAGGGGTGATGAAATCAATTACTTCTGACCTCATCTTGGCCTGGTAGGAAGCTGTTGTAATAGGTTTAGAGCTGCTGCTAAACAAAGTCTAGTAATGGCTACTTCTGCTTTTCACCATGACGAAGGGTCTGGGAAATGAATCTCAGGTCACAGCCTCCTGCTGTGTTCCCTTAGTGAGAATTGGTTCCCTAGAGGCCCAGAATGCCAAGAAAAGACCAGACCCCAGGAGAAGAACAGCCTTCAGCACAGATGGAAAGAAAATTTGAAAACTGGGTCTCGAGTGGGGACCAAAGACAGTGATGGCACCGCAAGCAGAAAGCAAGTGAAGAAAGAGAAGCAACAGGCAGAAGGAGTGGAGTACAGACCACCTGGGGGTGGGGTGGTTGAAGGAGTCACAGCAGAAGAGGCGAGAAGTGGAGAGGACAGGAGAGGGGTCCTCGGACAGCAGACGTCAGGCCAGGGTCCCACAGGGGATGCTGCAGCCTCAGCCCGCCTGCCGCCTGCCAGTCACGAAGGGGAAAGCACTTGTGCGGCAGGACAGCATATGACTTAGTAATACTACAGCCCTGGTGAATGAAATCCTCAACTAATGCCATTGCTTCAAAAATCTCACATAAATACTTACTTTTACTTTGGTTTTTGACTTTTTTTGTATAAAGACCTAAGTTTTGACTGAACTCGTGCTCCACCTGATAACTCATCTTAGAATTACAGACAGACCTGGGGTGTCTCTCAGCTCTGCCTCGTGAGAGCTGTGACTCAGGGCATGTCCCTCACACTCACACACACCCACGCCTCAGTGCCCTTATGTGTAAAATGGACATGATAATATTGTCTTGATGATTAAATAAGAAACTGCCTGTAAAAGTCCACAGTGTCTTGGCCATGGTAGGCTTACAGTGTCATCTTATTATGGATTTTATATTTCCAGTGTGAAATTAGAGACACTTTACAAAGGGCATCCTGATGACAAGACTGGGTACAGAGATGGATTTTCTTTACCTCACGGGAAGAATACCTACAACAGTTAGCTTCACTGGGTCTTCATTTTTCTCCATCTTGGCCTGCACTCTTGGCCCTGCCTACTTCCCCTCTCCTTCCCTCTTTCAGACGTTGTCAATGTTGTTCTCTCTCCAATGTTGAGTTTTGTCTCCAGTTGTGGCCAGAGTGAAATGGCAGTCATCCACCAGGGGAACACCTGACGAAGGTGAACACAGATGCATGCTAGCTGTCTTGTAAACAGGGAGGTTTCAGTGCTTACTTGTGGTTGATGACATGCCTAAGACCATTTAAAAATCAGAATAGAGTAACTATGCTTCAGGCATCCATATAGAGTTGAGTGGTCATTGTCAATGTGGCTTTACATACATCCCTGTATGACTGAGACTTGCATTTTTGGAGGTGTATCAAACTCAAGGCCACCACTATCCATTTTCCAAACAATGTCTGCCAGCAGCTGCCAGTTGCAACCCTGGAATTTCAAAATCACCCTCCTTCAAAACTATATATTTATTTTGAAACCAAACCAATTCTTGCTTAACAAGCCTCTTAATTCTTGGCAACTTCAGTCCTACTTCTTGACAAAGCATTTATGTAACCTGGCAGGATTTTGGATTTATACACTTTCCCCATTCTGTAGTCTGCGGGAACACAGTTCAAGTGCTCCTTGGATGTGTGTCTTCTGGGCTGCAGTCCTAACAAACCCCAAATAAAAGCCTCTTTGTTTCAAGCAAGACTCTGTTCTGGGCGTTTGCCGTCAACACATGGTTGCTTTTCTCTCTGCTTCCTGTGTCTTTGTCATCATTCCCCACGAGGTCAAATTTCACACTCCGTTTCTTCCCAGGACCCATGCTGACCCTTCATTGATGAAAACGTGCTTCAGCGGATCAATTTACCCTTAACATGTAGCTATTTTACAGATCTTTTCTTACACATATTTATACTTATGTAATTTGATGCTCTATATCTTGACAAATCAGTTGACAATTTTTCAAAGGGTTAAAAAACAAAATTCAACTGAGCAAATGTTAAACATCCTATTGTCTTTATTCAGTGATTCTTGAATCTGGCACCACCCGATCTAGCACACATAAAGGAGTTCCAAGAGCTAAAGAAGACAAGAGGTTTTACAGGTGGAAGGGAGCAGAGACAAGAAAGTTACACTAGGCAGCTAGGTGGTTCCTAATTACAAGGTTCCTTTCCTGTAGTGGATGGGAGGGGCCTTGTGAGCAGATGACCTAACTAGTGCTGATCAGGAGATTCCTAATTGGATGGTTCAAGCTTCCATTTCTGGGAGATAAAAAATCTCTTCCTGGTTGACCTATAAGTCACATAATTGATACACATACTCTCTCTTCTCATTGCAGTGAAGTGTCCCTGCTTCCATCCATAAGCTCTCTGAAATTGGTGATCTCTACCCATTTAGCAGCGTGAGTGACATGCCTAGGTTGAGCCCACCTCTTGCACAACAGCCAGACATTTGCAGGAGGAATCCATATTCTCACCGGACAGATCAGAATAAAAAGCTCATCCACTTACTGATGGTGAATCCTTGGTAGTCTCATCCTTAGCTAAATCTGCTTACTATTGTTGATCTTGCACATTTGTGTTTCCTGGTTTAAAATGTTTTCTTCTGTGATGAATTGATTATTAAGTGTTCCATATACTTCACCATGTGCAGGATTTTCACTTTGGTCTTGTCCTAATGATCAAGAGATGAGAAGATTAAACAAGACTGCCTGATTTATTAAAGATTGATTCTATACAAGTTTTCTCATTATATCTCAGCCACATAACTGAAAACAAACACAGCGAAATAAAACCACAGCTCTGGCACCACTGTTCTTGTAGTTCTATACTTAAAAATAAATCTTGTCACCAGAGCTTTCTTTCATCTATAGTTGCCGTATTTGGAATGTTTATTACCATGGTGATGGGCTGCTTTGGCTGTTTATACCAGAAGGGTCATGGCTGGAGGCTAGTCTTTTTGATCACAGTCTCAAAAGACACCCATGTTATCCTGCAAAATTGTATCCCATCTGTACCTGTAAATATCTGATTTCCCTTGGTGACTAGGTTTATACACAAGTTGTATCTGTTTGGTTTAACATCAACCTTCTAACAATAAATAAATCCATTTTTGTGTGATGTCAAATTAGGTTGCTCTAAGTTGTGAAACTGATTAATCCCTTGATCAATTCCCAAAGTAATGCTTTCCACTCTGTAAGTGCTCTCGGGACATGACCTGATCCACTGTTGGTTGAGGGTGTTTTTACATAACATGGAAGATAACGCACAATTGAAGGGATGACCTTGTGAAAGCAACTTTGTATTTGCTTACATCCCTCAGATATTACAGCCGTGAGACGCCAAACTCATAGAAATAGAGAAAAGAATGGTGGTTTCCAGGTTAGGGTAAAGAGGGAGGGAGTGGTAAAAGGAAACAAGCATTCAACCATAAGATGGCTAATGTCTGAGGATCTAATGTAAACCACGGTGACTATGGTCAATAACACTGTTTTTGGAAGTGAAATTTCAAGAGGTTGAAACCTAAATGTTCTCTGACACACACACAAAAATAAATATGTGAGGAGACGGATGTGTTAATTCACTAGGCGGGGGGGTGGGGCGGACATCTTTTCACATTTATACATATTTTAGATAAATACAGTTTATCTAAAGTACAGTTTGAATATCTTGCAGTTTGAATATCTTACAATTTTATGTCAATTTTATGTCAGTTCTACCTCAATAAATCTGAATTTTATTTTATTTTATTTTATTTATTTATTTTTTTGCCATACACGGGTCTCTCACTGCTGTGGCCTCTCCCGTTGCGGAGTACATGCTCCGGACGCGCAGGCTCAGCGGCCATGGCTCAGGGGCCCAGCCGCTCCGCGGCATGTGGGATCTTCCCGGACCAGAGCACGAGTCCGTGTCCCCTGCATCGGCAGACGGACTCTCAACCATTGCGCCACAAGGGAAGCCCTAAATCTGAAATTTTAAAACAGATATTGTTGCCGAACCAGGTTCACTTGCCTGATGCACAGCAAGCCAAACACTGAGAGGCCAAGTTTGCAGCAGGGAAGGGTTTATTCATGAAGCAGCCAAGTGAGGAGATAGGAGAACAAATCTCAGATCCACCTCCCCGAAGGTGAGGGCTCAGGATATTTACAGGATAAAGAAGCAGGGTGACTTTATGCATGAGGAAAGGTGATTGGCGGTGGGGAAAAGGTGAGGTCATCAGTGTTCTCCCCAGGTATATCTGGATCACAGGCTTCTATGAGATGCATGTTCATAAATGGAGGCAGTCAGCATAATCTGAGATTGGAGGTTTAGGCCCTCTGACATCAAATGGTCATTCATCAGACCCCTGGGCAGACCCAGTTGTAGGGGTGGTGGATCCCAACCAATCTATTTTGGATTGCACTGAACAGGAACCAACTCGAAATTCCTGGAAAACAACTTAAACCTCCCAGTTACTATAATGACCCACAGTCGGAGGCGTTATCTACAGAGGTGGTTAAATTGTTTTGTTGTATATTACCTAGGTTACGTGAAGCTTGGAGTGTATGGAATTAAAGAAAGACAGGGAAAAAATAACCAAAGTGAGTTCAATAAGCTGAGGCAGTTCTTCAACAGCTATTCCCTTATCTGTTGCTCTGTAACACAAGCTCAAGGATTTCTCTTAGTCACTACTTTCTTTTAACCCAGAAAGGGACATGGTTTCCGTGTTACATCCAGGAAAAATGGAAGATTGATAGTGTCTAGCTCCATAACACTTAGGATTATAGGAACTCAGTCACACATCACACGATACAAAAAGTCTGCCTTGCTGACAGCAAGCTTTAGTTATTACTCATTTCTGAATTACCATGTTTACCTGCATTGTTGGCTTAATGCATGAGTTACAAAGAGCTGCACACTGGAAACTTCCTAGAGCGTTTGATCCTATTCTCCCAAAGTAAAATGCTGCATTTGTAGATTACCCTTTGTGGGGACTCCTTTGATTTTTTGTATATTGGATTTTAAACAGACATAGAGAGATATCATGAAATAATTTTCTCTATTTTTCCTTTTATTATTGTTCTTCAATATAACCCTCTCTTTAGTTAGTAAGAGGCACCTATGTTGCCTCAAAAACGATTAGGTTTTTATCACAAGAATGCAAAGAGAAAGAATGGTCCGATGTTCTGCTTTTATATTTTCAAAGCAGCACAGTGATAACCTGCCCAGCAATAGGAGGAAAGAGGAAGAGAATGACACAGAGCACCCTGTCTCAGGAGAGGAGACAAGATTCATTCTGGCTGAGAGAGGAAAATAGGGTGGACAGAGGGCTGCTCTTGGAGGGTTTGTGGCTTCAGGGATGAGGGGACCTGGCTGGTTTACTAATGGGGGATGAGAATCGTCGTGGAGAGAAATCATTCCTCATCAGCAGGGTGTGGGCATCAGGAAACCCCACTGAGACCCGTAGACCCCCTGCTGCCAATGACTGAGCACTGGCCACCATTGCTCAGGGGCACATTGGCTGTCCTGGTCTTTGAGGTTTCCGGTGGTGCTGGGTACCTTCTGTGCTCGTGTCTCCTGGACCATCCAGCAGAAGCCCTGACCATCCCTTCCCTGATCCTCTTTGAACCCTAACTGAAAATTTTCCCTTTTCAGTGACCTGGAGTGTTATAAACATTCCAGTGGTTTGCAAAGTCAGACACAAGATGGAAGAAGAAGGAAAAAACTGGAATAAAATGTCATTAACAATTTTTTGAACTCAAATTGTTTTAAAGAACAGAATCTGTTTTCTGAGGGGATGGGAAGTCCACTGTGGCAGGTGAGGCCCAATGGCGGCTGGGCACTCAGCAGAAGGACTCTCTGAAGGAGGTCCTGGGATCCATATGAAGGCTGGAAAGAGAGTCCATGCCTGATGGTGGGAAGTGAAAGCGAGAAGTGAGAGCTGCTGGGACAGGATAGGGCTCTGCTCCCCTCTGGGCACCTCTTCCCTTCCAGGCAGCTGCTGTGCACAGACGTCGGGCTTCAAGATAAAGACCCTCGGGGGAGCGAGGCTTGGCAGTAGGTGTAGCCAGGGAGGGGTTCCACGGGTTTCTCGCAGCATTAGTGGTGGCTGCTCATGTCCTAATCCCGTCAGGTCGCCTGTGGTGCTTCTGCTGAAGGGACATTCTGCCTGAACTGATGGCTGAGGCCTGAGCCCTCTTATGGAGACTGGGGAGAGGGCTGGTCTGTGCTGGGAAGAAGCAGACCCTTCTGAGAAACTAAGAAAACTGGGGATAGGCGGGGAATGAAGAAATGATTCTATTCCACACCCTTTGGGACGGGGAGAGGGTCACCTAAGGGACAGAATGCATCTGGATGGGCTCACAAGTTTACTCGGGAAGGATGTCATGAAAACAATTTTTATGTTTAGTCTTTAAACTAAACGGGAGTGTCTGGGTTGTTGGGCCTGAGAAGGAGCCCCAGATATGAGTCACTTGGGGTCCAGGTTTGTGCTTGAGTTGCTGCTGAGCCGGTGGGGATCGCCCTGTGTGGACAATCTCTTATTAACCGGGCACAACACATGAAATGTGCCTGCAAACAGGCGGGGGGACACTTGACACTCAGGAGGCATCAGGTTAATGAAGGAAGAGCCCCCAGTGCCTGTCTTTGGCTGAGAGAAGACAGTGGTGACACTCATCCAACTGCAAATACGTACATCCTATGACACAGTACTTTGGTGTCGCTTCTCTGCACTGTACTCTATCTTAACTTCTTTCTTTAGATTTTATTTTTTGTTAAACAGAAATATGGAGATTATGGAAAAACAGGGATAAGTGGGGTAGGTACAGTTGGCCCATGCTCCACTTTCTGAAAAAAGAAATCAAACTAGGCCAGTGCCTGAGATGACATTTGGAATACCTGTTATAACCACCATTAAATATCTAGCTTCCATGAATGGAAAGTGACCTCTGTCCCACATGTGCACGTTATGGCTGGTGGTCTGGCTCATGTGGGACCCAGGTAACGGAAACAGGAAAAGCAGGAATGGAATCATGAGAGTGGATGACCACGTGGGTCTTTTAGTTCCAACACCATGAACCTCCGAGGACTTTGTGAATAGGTTCCATTTTGATTGCCATTGCTGGCCTGAGAGATAGTGTGAACTGTAGTTTATGGATGGGTGAGTGGACATGTGAAAGACAAGTTCAAGGGCAACTCTAACAGAAGTATCATTTATGTACAGATCCAGGAAAGAAACCAGATATTTCAGACTCTTTCAGAAGCCTGTATTAGCCACTTGGATGCCTGATATATTAGGGCTGCTCCCCTGACTTTAAACCCAGCTTCACCCACCCTCATATCTTGGCATTTATAAGTGAGGAGGTGGTAAGAGGCATGTGGGTGGTGACTTCAATTGTTATTTAGAGAGCGGCCTCTATGGCTGCCATGGTTAGGTGCAGCTACGCAGTACAGATCATTTTTCTTCCTAATATGTCTTCTGATTCCTTTTTACTATACTGGTTTCCACAAGCCTAATATTTCTCAGCATACGGTGTTTTACCACAAGCCTCCAAAGATCACCTCCTTCAGAGGGACCTCCTGCTTCTGCACCATTGCTGCTGCTCTGAGACTGTCCCCTGCCCTTTCCAAGCGCTTTCCTTTTGGCGCTTTCACAGCTCATGCTCAGACCTGCAAATGTCACTTTTTCTCACTCTCTCATGGTTAATTCTCTGACCATCACATAAGAGACCTCTTCTCACTATTTCCCACTCATGGCAGCCTACAGCTGCTGAGTGGGAAGCCCTCTGATGGAGTGTGTCAATAACCACCACCAGCACCCAGCACACTGACTTCCTTTCCTTCCAGTCTCTACCTGACACTCAGATCTGCTGGGGGCTCCGGATGTCGAGCAGGAAAGTGCACTGTTTGTGCATAGACACTGGGAGGGTACATGTTTCCCTTTTGGATTTAAAAAAATGTAATATGGAGTGATTCTAATTCAACTAGCCACTATACATCTTCATATACAGAATTTCAGACTTCTTCAATGTAAATCTACATCAGTAGTACAGCCTAATCCAAAAGGGAAGTTAAAAGGTACCCCTCTCCAATCCACTCCCAGATTAAAGATGTTTTGATCAAAATCAAGACAAGAACACTCTTGTTCCTTTACCAAACAAAGTTTGTGCATCTGATGCACAGCAAAGCAAAGCTTGAGACACTGATGTTTGCAACAATGAAAGGCTTTGTTCACAAGACAGCCAAGAGAGACAACGAGAGAGCAAGTCTCAGATCCCCCTCCTTGAAGGCCAGGGACTTGAGATATTTGCGGGATAAAGGAGCTGGGTGGCCTTAGGCCTGGAGAAAGGCTACTGGAAGTAGGGAAAAGTGAGGTAATTAGTGTTCTTCAGAGACATATCTGAGCAACGTGCTTCCTTGTGGGAGGTACGTTCAAATGTGGAGGCACTTAGCATGGTCTGAGGGTGGAATTTCTGGTCCTCTGACTTGAAACCGTCATTCATGGGACACATGCACACGCCCAGGTTTGGGGGCAGTGGTCCCAACAAGTCTTATCCAGCTCAAACTTGAGTTAGACAAAGCTGACTCCAAGTTCCTGAAAATAACTGGGGCCACATCTTTCATCTCGGTGTGCATCTTGGAGGGTATGCAAATTGCCACAAAATAGTTAAAGTGAGCTTGCTCAGTGAAGTCAGGCTACAAGCAGAGGGGTGTTTAACAAGCTTTGACACAAGATCAAGAAATCTGCTGGGCGCCAGTTTCTGTTAACCACACAGGGCTCAGTTTCAATCCTTTTCTAGCAAGTGCAGACAAATTGTAATAAGCTCATCATGGTGTGATTCCCCTCACTTGGATTGCTTCCCTTTCAGTCTTTTGTTTTCCCCGATCTTTGGTGTCACTCAGGGCTGACATGATGAACAGGATCCCTGCACCTAAAACTCCTGGCCAGATATTCGAGGGGCAGAGGACAGGTGTGATTGTGTGGACAGCCTAGGCCATCCTGGTGGCTAAGGGGAGACTCGATTGCTTCCCTAGATTCATCTCTTTGCACTCCTTGCCTCAGAGCACTGGGACATATGGGGACATGATCTAAGGTGAGCATAATATAAAGGTACCCAGGGACAGTTCACTTGATCTTTCACACAGACTTGAAGGCAGAGAGGAGACAGGAGCCTTGTAGCTTTTCTGCTCAATTAGGCAGATTCTCCCAGGGTGGACATTTCCCTGGAATTCATGGTAATGGCAAGCGTCTGAATCATAGATTTAAAATTTCGAGTTCTTCCCTTTCTTGAATACTGATTATTTGTTGGAAGTAAGAGAATATGAAAAATTATTTTACACATCCCTGGATATCACACACATCCCCAAAGCAAAATTTATTGCTGAGCCTATAAATGGACTGAAGCAAAACTAGACTCATTAATCGTGATCACCCTTTCCATTGTTCTGCCATAGATTTCCTGCTTCAGGCTCTCTCCTAGCAGGAGCCATAGTGATATAATAATATAAATGATGTAGTTTCACACACATGGATTTTTCTGCTATAGAATAAACAATGATGTTTTAATCTATTCATAACCAAATTTGTTCTGAAGGGGAATTAACAACGGTCGGTTTTGTGTATATTTACACCTTTACTTATGAGCCTCCTGTGATAGGAAGTCTCTTGACTCTGCAATGTTAGCAGCCATGTGGCTCACGTCCCCACTGTACTGCAAGCTCTTTGCGGGCACATGGATATGTATCATCTCTGCATTCCTCATGTTAGCTGGGTTGGGACTTCACCATATGCACAAACAGGAAGAGGAATTTCTAAGGCCAGTTCAGCTGAGAGATGAAGATAAGAAATATTGGATCATGCACCAACCTGCACCACTGGAATCAGAGGAAGTGGGTTAAGGAGGTGGCATGGAAGTAGAGAAAGAGGATCTGGAGAATGACCCAAACCCTCCTGAGGGCAGGAGGGTCAGTGAGCGAAATCCCTTTTTTTGGAAATCTTTACATGCTCCTGTGGCAAGTCATCTGTGCAAAGGGACCATGAAAGACCACTCGCAGAGCTGGTGAATGGTCACTTACCAGATGCATAAACAAGAAAGTCAATATTTATTGCCCACACTGGACATTTTCGATAAATAAAGCTGTATATTTTGCTTGAGTGGCAGGGTGTTACCAAGGCAGAGCTGTAAGGTATATAAGAATATCATTTTTGAGGTAGTTTTACTTCACTTATACTGTTTGTTACATAATAATAGTAGCTACCCAGGTTATTGTACTATGATAGGCTATCTGGTCGCCCCCAGCTCTGAATTTCTCTTCTTCTGTGACACAGGACACATTAACCTAACCTCTCAAAGTCTGAATTTCCTCATTTTAAAGCAATGGTTGTATGACCTAATCCACAGGGCTATAGAGGAGATTAGAGGAGATCATGGATATGAGATATTTACCATGTGGCCTAGAAGGGTAATTTCTCTACACACACAGACGACTATCATTATAGAAAAGAAAACATTAGGAAGAGGCAAAATGGTGGAATTTTGGAGAGATAGTTTCAGACCTGGATTCTAGGACCACAGATAATTCTTAAGAATTTTTCCTTCAAAATATCATTTAATTCCCTCCTGCAAAACTGCATTATTTTTCCTAATAATATTCCAACACACTCATAACCACTCTGCTTTCTTCCTCTCTATCCTGATTCAATATACCCCTCACATGGCTATGAGGCTGTTCTTCTGAACCACGAGTTTGATCATACTGCCCCCCTATTGCAGACACTGAGGCCCAGAGAACAGTCTGATGCTCGTTGGCTGTCTAAGGCTCCCTGTCTCTCAGACTTCTCATGACCACCCTGCTTACCCGGGAACTCACTGTGACCAATTATTCCATTGTGCAGAATTCTTTCCACAATGACTCTCTTCTCAAGAGATTCGTTCTGCCTTTCACATTCTCTCCATTCCTCTACAGTGTCCCTTACTCATCAAGTCTCAATTAAACTATAACTTCTTTTTTTTTAAACTATCACTTCTTCCAACACTTTCATCACCTCCCTTGACCCTTGACAAAATTAATCACTGCCCTCTGTGCTTCATTTCATAGCCTATTCTACACTGTGTTACTGATATTTGTCTTTCCCCTACTACGGTGTGAATTCCTTCAGAATCAAAACCATTTTATATTATATTGACCTTAAAATTTCTCAGTGACCAACATAAAATTCTTACTTATGCTCAGGCAAAAATTAGTTGAATTGAAACTTAACCTCCGTGGAATTCAGATTTTTTCCCCCAACCATAAAGTGAGGATGTTGATCTAATTTCACTTTGAAATTAAAAGATATTCTAAATAAATAATGTCCCAAGCATTATAAATTGTGAAATGATTTTAGTGATAAAAAAAAGGCAAAGTAAAATAATTCAAAGCTAGTTACGATAGATGTAGCAGAACGCTTTCCAGGGGACAGTGGCTCTCAAGTGGGGTGAATGGCGGCTGTGAATTAAGTTTTGCCTAAACGCCACATCCTAGCCCTGTGTCCACAATGAGGATTCAGACTGTCCTTGCATAGTTGATGACTCTGTAGACAGGAAGTGAACAAAAGAAGCATGGTTGCTGAGACTCTGATAGAGTCCCCCTTAGGAAATGAGTGTGATTTCATGGAACAGTCCTGGGAACAAGGCCAAAGCCCAGAGGTGTTCAGTGGTTCTAGACAAACCTGGTGGCAGTTAATTGACATGAGGCTGACCCAAACAATCTAAATGTGAGGTGGGAATAAAGCTATCAGTAATGCCGGGGGACCCTCTAATACAGGCAATAAAAGGCAAGGGAAAAATATTTTTAGTTCAGCAGGAAAAGGAAAGTTCTGGAGCCTTGTCATTTTGTGAGACACGACACAGAAAAACATCGTGGACCTAGTGACAATGTGGAAGTGAGCGTGATGTTCAAATAAGAGCCGGGAAAAAACTAGGGAGCGATTTAGAGGCCGCTGTGGCCCGTGTGGTCAGTGCAGAAACTGGAGTTCCAGATATAGATGATGTCAGTGGTAAATGAAGCAGCAGGAGCTGAACCAGCAACTCTGAGCAGCCTCCCTGTGTGACAGGCTCACCAGCCCCAGAGGCACGTGAGGCAGAAAGAGGAATTGCTGGGGAGGTGGGTCTGGAGCAGCGTGACAGGAGCAGTGACAACAAT
Source organism: Lagenorhynchus albirostris (assembly GCF_949774975.1). Taxonomy (NCBI): domain Eukaryota; kingdom Metazoa; phylum Chordata; class Mammalia; order Artiodactyla; family Delphinidae; genus Lagenorhynchus; species Lagenorhynchus albirostris. The sequence continues at coordinate 40,824 of NW_026783374.1, read as the reverse complement.
GTCCGGAAGGGAGAGAGGGCCTCAAGTGTCAGGGCAGAGTTCAGCCCCCAGGCAAGGGATCCCTGGAAGATTGCTCTGGACGGGAGCAGCATGGCGCTGACAAAGCGGAAACGAGCATCGGCCAAGGCTGGAGGGACAGTCAAGTCAGAGCAGGTCGTGGGTAGACAATGAAAGTTGTTAAGGTGTGGTGTAAGAGCCCGTCTCCGAGAATCCTAAGGGATGCTGGCGAGGGTAAGGACCCACGGACCATGAGAGCTGAGAGCCTCTGCTGGGCATGGCCAGTGCACTTGAGAGCTGTGAGGATCAATAAAAACTTACTTTTTTATTACTTTATTATTGCAGAGGTAAGGCCCAGACAATCTTCAGATTACAATCATGAACTCAAAATATTTTTGAATAAAATTTGTCTAGTTTTACACATTTCCTCTGGGTAATTCAATTAATGCATCAAAAATAAATATACTTATTAAAGTTGTCTTTTTCTCATACAATTGGCATTAAAACATGCGAACTGATCTTTCTACTTTTAGCCTGAGTCTCCAAGGTGTTCTTTCAGTTAGTGACAACAATGTGTATTTTGAGTCTCTTTATTAAAATTTTGGGAAAAAATATCTAAAAAAGTACTTAGTATTTAAGCTCCACCAATTTAGACTTTCTTCCAATGCACAGGCAAGGGCTGCGGTTCTCAGCTTGATGTGCAATTTAAAAATCTCAGGCAAATTTTTACATATGTGACCATCCAGTCCCACCGCCGCAGATTCTGCTCTACATTCTATGTCTGTGAGGTGGAGTCCTCTGTGACGTATGTTTTTCATCTCCCTGGGTGATTTTAATGGGAAGACAAAGATAATTATCACTAAGCTTGGGGGCCAGAGGGTAAGAAAAGTGCAGAGGATCTCAATTTTAGAAACTACATTTCTCACCTGTGCTCTGCACGTTCCCATCTCCTAAACATAAACGCACAGGTGCACACACCTCCCTGGTCCCCACCAAGCATCCTTTCTTCAGACTTTACTGTATTTGATCGTCTGCATTCCAACAACAATGCTAGTTTCCAAAGGTTTTCTTACTTCTCTCTCCTCTCATCCTCTGCTAGGTTCCTCCCCTGGTGTCCCCTCCCAATTTCTACCAGAGACCAGGGCTGTGGCCACTCTACTCGGAATGCCACTCCGTGTCTAACGTGGGACCTGCCCAGATAAGATCTTAAATACTAGTTGAATTGAGGCTATTTGTGGTGTCTTACTGGTTGCTTTTTCTGCATGCTGGGAGGGTAAGGTTCTCATTTTCTGATTCACTCTTTCACCAACCCCCCAGGTTTCAGGCTCGGAGTGTTGTGTGTTCTTGCATATGGGCAGATATATCTTCCATATTCTTTTCCTTAATTTTGTTTCTCTGTCTCTCTTTTTTAGCAATAGAAAATAAGCGTTCAAACAGACACATGAGAATAATATCATGAAAATCAGAGGACCTATTATCCACAGATACTTGATAACACCCTGCCCCATGGGGCTACTGCTCATCTCTGCCGCCCACATTGTGACTCTCTCCCCATCACTCCCTGCATCTGATGATGCCAACCTCCTCTCAGACCCTAGGACACACCGGGCTCTTTTCAACTCCTGCTCCTGTCGTTTCTGCCTGGAATACTCTTTATCCTGCTCATCACCTGCACATTCTACAAGTCTCACACTGATCTCATTCCCTCGAGGGGACCTTACCGACACCTTCTCATGGGGAAGGGAGGCTAATTACCTGAAGACGAAGCTCAGAAATCCTCTCTGACCTGTGAGGTGACAGCTGTGCAGATCCTCCCTCCACCTCAGTGCCTGACAGCTGTTATTTAATCATTTATATTTAATGACAATGTTTTCTGACAATGTTTAGATTATAAATTGATGTCAGTTGAAGGGATTAAAGAAAAGACATGTGAGCACTGTGTGAGGATATTGGTGCCTACAGACACAGAGGCTATGAACAGAGGAACACAGTGAAAGTGTAAGTTTTAATTTTTTTGTATTATCCTTAGACTTCTAAAAATCTCAAACATAAGGAGCTCTGTCACCCCTCAATATAATTTTCAGGTATATCAATACTCAAAGGTAAACAACCAAAGTAAATATTATCAATATTTATGATTGAAGTACAAGCAATATTTTGAATGGAAAACAGAAGTTGGCCACTAATTGATGTTCTGTTCTTTCTTTATAGTAATTGAAAATTCTCCTTGGGAACATTGATTGACAAGGTGAGGAAGAGAAATTTCATAAACTTCTTATAAAGGCTTGGGTTACCCTCATTTATAAATAATGACACTCAGAAGGGAATTAGGGTTTTTAATGTTAAAATGATAAATAATAACCACATTATAAATTAGTTAATAAAATGGTTAATAAATCAGTTAATAAACTGGTTTATCTTTTTAATATATTCATTCTACTTTAATGAGCATAATTTATAATTGCCTGTGACATCCTATAAATGAAGTTATATACTTTCAGTCAACTTCTAGGATAGAATAGAAAAGTGTATGGTGCACAAAGAGGTTGAAAAAATGAAAATATATAATGAAAATTCAACTTTGTTGTTATAGCATCTAGACCAGAGGAAAAAAAGAAATCAGTAAGTATATAGAAGATCTGAGTGACACTATTCACCTTGAAGTAATGAACATTTATAGTTTTCCACTTAATAATTGCAGAATAAAATATTTTTTTCTAGTAAACATGGAAAATTTACCAAGATATTCTGCCCAACAAAACAGGCTCATTAAATTTGAAAATAATAAAAATATTACAAATTATGTTAAGAGAATTAAACAAGATCTTGCATGTAAGGGCTCAGGTGGGCACAGAAGGCTGCTTCCCAACCACCATTCTAACCACAGACAAGGGAAAACAGAGTTTCAGCTGGAAATTATTAGGTCATTGTGGATCAAGGGGGATGGAGAGGTAGAAACAGACCATGAGAGATGAAAAGGGTCCAAAGAAGGACCAGAATCCAGCACTAAGAGTGACCACCCTGGGGACTATTTGGACAATTGACACAATTATCTCCAATCATTCATTGGGGTTACTGTGTTTGCTGCATGGTCTTAGATAAGTGCTAATAAATACATCATCTCAAGTAATTCTCCACACAGCTCTATGACATAGTAGTATGGTCATCTCTGCTTTAGAAGTAAGGAAAGTGAGGCTAGAGTTGGTTAGGTGGCCTGTCCAACATCACACAAATAGGAAGGGGTAGAGCTAGGATGGGAATGTTTGTGTAATTCAGGACCAGCTTGTGCATTTCCTAGAAATATCCTCATGTGTAAATGGATGAGCCACACCTCACACAAGCACCTTTAATTCAGGTTTGGGGTAGGAACTGTGAAAAGTCTCCCACATATTTTGCTTAATCTTTTGAAAAAGAAAAGAATATATAGGGCTTCCTTGATGGCTCAGTGGTTAAGAATTCGCCTGCCAATGCAGGGGACACGGGTTCCAGCTCTGGTCTGGGAAGATCCCATGTGCCGCGGAGCAGCTAAGCCCGTGGACAACACCTACTGAGCCCGCGCGCCATAACTACTGAGCTCGTGAGCCACAAGTGCTGAAGCACGAGAGCCTAGAGCCCTTGCTCTGCAACAGGAGAAGCCGCCTCAATGAGAAGCCCGCGTACCGCAACAAAGACCCAACGCAGCCAAAAATAAAATAAATAAGAAAATAAATAATAATAAAAAAATATATATAAAAGATTGTTATAGCATTAAATAAAACACAGCTGTCACTTTCTATCAAGTGTAATGAGGAAGAGGAAGAAACAAAACTGAAACATTTTAATAATTAATTAGTTAATTAACTAATTCCCATGGTTCTCTCTCTCTCTCTCTCTCTCTCTCTCTCTCTCTCTCTCTCTCTCTATATATATATATATATATATATATATATATATATATATATATATTGGTCTGCATTGGGTCCTCACCGCATCACGTGTGCCTCTCACTGCGGCAGCTTCTCCCGTTGCGGAGCTCTGGCTCTAGGCGCACCGGTCTCCACAGCTGTGGCTCACGGGCTCAGCTGCTCTTCAGCATGTGAGATCCTCCCGGACCAGGGATCGAACCCACATCCCCTGCACTGGCGGGTGGACTCCCAACCACTGGGCCACCAGGGAAGTCCTGGTTCACTTCTATTCACCCCTCAGCTTCTGGGGGCTGTTCTCAGCTGCTGGTTAAGGTGCGAATGCACAGACCTCAGGAAGGCCTCCTTTTTCAGCAGAGATGCCCACAGAGGCTCTAAGCAAGGCCCACAGTCCCTCCCTGCTTGGCCCCTTGAACTTCCTCTTCTCACAGGCCCCCTGCAATCAGGAGGATCCGCAGCATCTGCCCACATCTCCCCCTCCCTCTTAGGAGGGTGGCTCCTACATTGATTTCCTGAGCAACATTATCAGCGGGACACTTCCTCATTCTAACACCCAGATACAAGGACATTCCGCTAACAGAGTTATACATTGTTTTTAAAAAGATCCACTTAGGGCTTCCCTGGTAGTGCAGTGGTTAAGAATCCACCTGCCAATGAAGGGGACATGGGCTCGAGCCCTTGTCCGAGAAGATCCCACATGCCACAGAGCAACAAAGCCCGCGTGACACAACTACTGAAGCCCATGCGCCTATAACCTGTGCTCCGTAGCAAGAGAAGCCACCGCAATGAGAAGCCCGCATGCAGCAACGAAGTCCCGGCACAACCAAAAATAAATTAAATAAATAAATAAATAAAATTATAAAAATAAAAACGATACACGTAAATACCTGTATTAGTTTTCTGTTGTTGATGTAACAAATTACCAAAAGTTCCTTCTCTTACAGTTCTGGAGGTTAGCAATCCAAAATAGATCTGACTGTGCTAGCTTTAAAGTGTCAGCAGGTCTGTTCCTTCTGGAGGATCTGTAGCAGGGTCTGTTCCCTGCCTTCACCGGCTTGTAGAGGCCACATGATTTCCTCGCTTTCTGGCCCCACCGGCAATCACATCACTCCCACCTCTGCCCCAGTCCTCACACCTCCTTCTCTGGCTGTGACTCTCTGTCCTTCCTCTTTCATAGCTGAAGACATTTGTGATTGCTTTGCACCCACAAAACTTATCCAGGAGAGCCTCTCCAAGTCAAGATTCTTAATTTAATCACACCCACACAAGTTCCTTTAGCTGTGTGAGGTAATATATTTGTACGTTGGGGAATTAGGCCATAGGCTTTCTGAGGAGCCATTATTTTGTTGACCAAACTACCCTTTCTGCACAACTTGAAAAAAAATTGTTTTACACTGATGGAAGGAATTTTCATATATTAAGGTATGGGGAAGTCATTCTGGCTTATACATGACTTGAACTTTATTATATCCTAAAAAGCCTGTTTGTAGCCTATTCAACATGCACTGCACATCTGCTATTAAGCATTAAAGATAAAAATGCATTTAAAAATCAAATGGAGCAACTATGGTTTAGGCTTTCGAAATGGACCGGGTGGCCACTGTAGACAAAGTTTCAAACACATTCTTTATTAGTGAAAACTTGAGTTTTCTGACCTGTATTGTTAGCGAACACAAGTTCATGTGCCTGATGCAGAGTGAGACCAAGGTTTATTGCAGAGCCATGCAAAGGAGAATGGGAGGCTTATGCTCAAAACACTCCAAACTCCCTGAAGGGTTTCAGTTAAGCATGTGTAAGGGCAAGCTTAAGGAGGGGTGAGGTTGGTTGTTGGCGCAGGAATCCTTTGTCCACGAAGGTTAGGTCACGATATTCCTGTAAACCTCCAACAAAAGAAATGTTATTCTCTGTTCTGCAACTTTTTATCTTTATATGAATGGGAAAGTGTTATACACTTAAAGGTCAGAGCATTGAGAATGGGCTATCCTGTATATTTGAGGCTATAGGCAACATTTTTAACTTGAAGCAAAAACAATAGGTTATATAGTTTAAAGTAAAAAAAAAAACAGATCTAATATGAAGTCAGGTTGTTCTTCTCTGTTACAGTATCAGACTCAAGGACATAAACAGCCATTCTCAAAACAGTATCTGCTGGCAGCTGCCACCTGTAACTTTAAGGTCTCCAGGTCTCCCCTTGTAACTATGTAACAATTTCAAACACCAACCAATCCTTTCTTAATAGGCACCCTTACCTCTTGCCAGCTCCAATTATAATTGTTTTCGTAAATTTTATTTATATTGGCTTATAGTTGATTAAAAATATTGTATTACTTTCAGATGGACAGCAAAGTGATTCTGTTATGCATTTACATGTATCTATTTTTTTCACATTTCTTTCCCCATTTAGCTTATTACAGAATATTGAGCAGAGTTCCCTGTGCTATACAGTAGGTCTTTGTTGGTGATCTTTTTAAATATAGCAGTGTGTATGTATCTATCCCAACTTCCCAATCTGTACCCCCCAACCCTTCCCCTCTGGTAACCATAAGTTCATTTTCTAAGTTTGTGAGTCTGTTTCTGTTTTGTAAATACATTTATTTGTATCATTTTTGGCTGTACCAATTTACATTCCCACCAACAGTGTAGGAGGATTCCCTTTTCTTCACACAGTCTCCAGTATTTATTGTTTGAACATATTTTGATGCTGGCCATTCTGACTGGTGTGAGGTGATGTCTCATTGCAGTTTTGATTTACATTTTGCTAATAATTAGCCATGTTGTACATCTTTTCAGGTGTCTCTTTGCCACCTGTATGTCTTCTTTGGAGAAATGTCTATTTCGGTTTTCTGCCCATCTTTTCATTAGGTGGTTTTTTTTTTGATATTGAGCCGTGTGAGCTGTTTATAAATTTTGGAGGCTAATCCCTAGTCAGTTACATCATTTGCAAATATTTTCTCCCATTCTGTGGGTTGTCTTTTCATTTTGTTTATGGTTTCCTTTGCTGTGCACAAGCTTTTCTGTTTAATTAGCTCCCTTTTGTTTATTTTTGTTTTTATTTCTATTACACTAGGAGATGGATAGTAAAAGATATTGCTTTGATTTATGTCAGTGTTCTGTCTATATTTTCCTCTAAGAGTTTTATAGTATCGAATCTTACATTTAGGTCTTTAATCCATTTTTAGTTTATTTTTGTGTATGGTGTTAGAGAACGTTCTAATTTCATATTTTTTTACATGTAGCTATTCAGTTCTCTCAGTACCAATTTATTGAAGAGACTGTCTTTCCTTCATCTTATAATCTTGCCTCCTTTGTCATAGATTAATTGACCATAGGTGGGTGGGTTTATTTCTGGGCTTTCTAGCCTGTTCCACTGTTCTGTATTTCTGTTTTTGTGCCAGTACCATACTGTTTTGATGACTGTAGCAGAGAGTGAAGTCAAGGAGCCTGATTCCTCGAGCTCTGTTTTTCTTTCTCAAGATTGCTTTCACTATTCAGGGTCTTTTCTATTTCTATACAAATTTTAAGATTTTTTGCTCTAGTTCTGTGAAAAATGCCACTGATAACTTGATAGGGATTGTATTGAAGCTGTAGATTGCCTTGGGTAGTATAGTCATTTTAACAACGTTGATTCTTCCAATCAAAGACCATGGTATATCTTTCCATCTGTTTGTGTCACCTTCGATTTCTTTCATCACTGTCTTATAGTTTTTGGAGTACAGGGCTTTTGGCTCCTTAGGTAGGTTTATTCCTAGAAAATCCTAAAGACGCTACAAGAAAACTACTAGAGCTCATCAATGAATTCTGTAAAGTTGCAGGATACAAAATTGAAACACAGAAATTTGTTGCATTTCTATACACTAACAATGAAAGGTCAGAAAGGGAAGTGAAAGAAACAAATCCATTTACCATCACATCTATCTATCTATCTATCTATCTATCTATATATATATATAATTCTTGACAATCAACTTATGTCATTTTGAGGTTTTTGCCTTTATAATCCTCCCCAATCTTGTTGTCTAACTGAACACATTTCAGGTCCTTCTAGAATGTATCTCTCCTCAGCTATAGACCTCAGTTTGGTTCAAATAAAATTATTTTCTATTCCTAGTATACATTGATTTAGTGAATATTTATATTGACAACAGAATTAAAGAGTTTCTTTATAACATTTCAGAATATAATGAACAGCTAAAATATGAGTTACAGATACTAAAGCCTGCTTTCATTTAGTGCACGGAGGCTGCTACAAGGGCAGGGGACAGGGACATGCTCTGGGCACAGCAAGGAGGGTCTCGACAGCTCTCTGCTCCTCCCAGACGCTCCGAAGCCCATTGCGCCGCCCCTGCTGGGTGTGGGGACAGCAGCTCAAACATCATGGAGACCCTGGGGACATGACTATGAGTTGGGAGGTCCCCAGACCTGCACCCTTCAGAGATCATCTCCGTCGATGACACTCCATGACCTGGAACTGCCAACCTGAGGTCATCTTCTTATGGAGTAAGGGATCATGTGACTGAGGTGCAGAAAGCCCAACTGTGACAGCAGGTGTTTTAATCAAAGTAAGGGTTTATTTAGAGATCTCCAAGCAAGGGAGTGGGAGACAAGCCACAGATACACTCCAATTTGGCCTTTGAGTTAGCGGCTTTTTTAAAGGGAAGAAAAAAGAGGTTGCCATTAATCATCATCATTTGACATGTCTGTGACTCTTTTTTTTCCTTTTTTAACAAATTGAAGTATAGTTGACTTATTGATACAATATTGTGTTACTTTCTGGTGTATACCAAATTGATTCAGTTTTATATATATATATATATATAATTTTCCATTATATGTTATTACAATATATTGAATATAGTTTCCTGTGCTATGCAGTAAATCCTGGTTAGTTACCTTTTTTATGAACAGAATTGTGTAACTGTTAATCCCATACTATATGTGACATTTGTTCATCATAACTTCAGAAGTCAGGCTGTCTCTGGTTTATGATTCTCAGGCCAGGTGTTCCCCGGCTCAGGGGTCTTTGAGCTCATCTTGCCCTGGAGAAACAACCTGAATTTGGAGTGAACGATGACATCTACAACAGCAACTGGTACACTGATGATGTTCACAACAGAAGCGTAGTCACCTGACTCTGCTTGATGAGTGTTCAGTTAGCACAACTTTGATGTCAGAGGTCACAAAGAAAAGGAAGAAAGTTTTGGATAGATAGATCATCTGTAAACTCAGTAAGGTAACTCTGTTTTAGGGGGGCTTGGATTCATCCTGCAGGATGTGGGAGGCCAGCACCTCACTTCTGATGCTTGGCCCCATCAGCTCCTGGACAGACCCCTGCCACTGAAGAGGCCCCTCTGGGGAAAGTAGGAGCTGCTGGGACAGCGGACACTGAGCCCCTCTCTCCTCTGTCCCATCTCAGGGCTCCGAGTTCCCTCAGGAGCGGAGGCGGAGGCCCAGGGGGGAGCGAGTGGCCAGAGGGTGGAAGAGGAGCCCAGCTCAGCAGCGGTCCGAGTGCAGGAAGCTGGTATGGGTTTGGTCCCGGGAGGGACGAGCCTGGGGCCGGAAGGCCTTCGACGAGGAGCGCGGTGCCGCCCGCCCGCTCCCTACCACTGCCACACTGCCTGTGGGCAGAGGCCTCCGGGAAGCTCCGGACAGGGAGCCGGGCCCTCCTTTCCCGCCGCTCCTCCAGCTCCCGGCCGGGCCCCTGCAGCGGAGCTCCTAATACCTGAAGCGCTTGCCCCGCCCGGAAGCCCGGGGAGCGGAGTAGAGAGGCCACGGCCGGGGGCCCTGGTCTCTGCCCGCACCGAGGGGCTTCTCCAAGACCCGCCCAGCTGCAGGTCGCAGGAAGAATTCAGAGGCAACAGGGAGAAGGAGAAGGCACAGCGAGGACTTCTGGGGCACAGAGGGCCGACGGGGGAGAGCAGCGGCGCTAGGCCTCTTGGACAGGCTGCTTACACGGGACGTGAAAATGAAGGGGCGGAGTATTGATTGGGGAGGTTGGAGCTTGGGGTCGCACTTCCTGATTTTCACCCCAGCTCCATCTTTCTGAGGGGAGAAGGGAGTTTCCTCCTTATTTAGCTTTGGTGGGAAACTTCCCGGCCCCGGTGCATGATGGGAACTTCTCATCTCCAAGGTTAATTTTATTGTAATGAGAGCATAATGAGCAAAATGTTACATTTAGAGGTCTGAGATTCCAGTTTTCCCACCTTCCTTTGTCTCCAGGACACTTTTCACCCCAAAATGTATGGTTTTCTGTACGTCCAGAAGTTCCTGCTTTTCTTTGTCTGCCTACAGACCCCTGTTGTTTACGAGATGTATGGTTTCCTGCCATCTGGCTCCACCCCCTTTCTCTGCTCCCGGCTAGCTCTTTGCCTGCTGGAGCAGCCAGAGGTGCCGCCCTGGGCTCTGGGCTAAGGTTGGGGGGCAGGTGTGCTTACACTTCTCACTCTGCTGGCTTCCAGGCTGAGGCCAGAGAACTGGAGTGGGACGCGCTGGGCCCCTGTGCTGTGTGTCCTGAGCCTACGGCTGGCACTTGTCAACAAGGCAGGAGCCAACTACACATGCCCAGGCCGGCCCTTTTTTTCATCCTTCATCTCTGGTGTGAAAGAGCCCAAGTTCTGCCCCCAGCCTGTGCTGTAGGACTTGCAAGCTAAAAATGATTTTTGTATTTTTAAATGTTGAAACAAATTTAAATATTTTGCAACATTTGAGAATTATATGACATTCGCATTTTAGTGTTTATAAATAATATTTCATTGGAGCACAGCTCCTTTTTTCACCTTTTATCTGTGCTGCTTTCCTGCTACAATGGCAAACGATGGATAAAGCAGAGGTCATATGACAAATTTTAAGATATTCACTCTCTGGCCCTTTAGAAAAGTCTGGCAGCTCCTTCTCTAGAAAGTAGTATTTTCTTACCACTATATGCTGAGGGTTATACTTAATAAGCAGGTAAACTTTTGGTGAATTTTGCCCCTTGAAATAAACCTTGGGCAGCTGTAAAACTGATGACATTACTCTAGGGAATCTCATAATAAATCTAGCCACCAAATGTGCAATTATTACTAGGCTGAGAAGGGAATTCATGTGCTGACTTCTTTCATCCAAGAAATCACCACAAATTAGCATAACTGGAATACAGCTCCCATCTGAATTAGCATCAACTGCAGAAACTGCCAAGCATTTCCAATCCTACGATTAGGGCAGAGTAAACCATAAAACTAGTTTAACCTTTGGTTTAGAGAATCTCTTTTAACTGACACAGCGTTTGCCAAAGTTTATTGAACATGAAAATCAAAAAACAATAATAATTTATTGATAGAAAACTATCAGAATTTAATAAGTTCCATTTACACTCAGAGGAAAGAAAGCTACAAAAATGGTCACATTGATGACACAATTACTATATAATTTACATATGCTTATGAAAATTTTATAAAAGTAAAAATAACTAATTAGAATCATACTATTTTTTATCATTAAATAAAAAGCATTTTCATGCAACTTCCTGGTATACTCTTGCATCTGGTGCACCGTGTCTTTCTTAAAATGCATTCCTGCATAATGAGAACACATAGATAAAGACAGTTTGTAGTTTTCTTTTGTATTTATAAGTATATTTTAATTGAAATTTATCAATAGTGTATATAGCCTATAATACATTCTGGGAAATGCTGATTTATCTGGTAATAATGAGTTATTGTGAATTGTTTTGAGTTATCTAAAATTAAATTAGAATAAAATTATGACGCCAATAAAATAATCAAAATAGATATCATTTTGTCAAATATCATTTAAAATGGAAACACATTAAATCTCAAATAAAATAGTTGGTAAATGGAATTTTAAGAGTCTTGTAGAGAAATTTTTCTATTCTTATAAAAGATACGATTTTCAAAAACACAGTTTAGAATTCAAACAATTAAATTTAAAAGTAGTTATTTTACAATGTAGTTAACAGTAAACCTTGCTCTTAGGAAAGGAAATCTAGCTTTCCTCTACTTGCGTCTTGCAGAATAGCTTTCCAAGGGTTCAGAATTCTGTAAAACATTTGTAATAATGCAATCATTCTGAAAATATATAATCTTTCAGAGTCCTATAATTGACAATGTTATAAACATGGATTGTATTTTATCAAGTGCAAATTATCATTGTTGACTAGTTGCAAACATCTTATAATTGTACAATATATCAACATTGACAGAAACCTCTGGAGGGTAGACATACCCATGGATCTCTGGGGGGGCTGGGCATTGTTTCTCTGTGAATGATTGTACATGCCCCTGGTGTGTGAACACATTCTGAAAGTGGGACTCGTACCATGTCTGCAATCATCTTCCACCTTCATACATAGTCATGGAGATATCGACTGGTTTTTGGTGGAAAAACAAAAATGAACCTATGCCTGCCTCTGAATTCTTGGAATGTTCCTGTCCAGATACACACAGTTCTTCAGGACTAGCACTCTTGTTAAGATTAAATTAATTCTCTTTTCAGTTATGAGGAAAATATTAAATAACATTTAACAGCAATAGAATTAATTGAAGAATCAGAGTTTAATCACAAATCATGTGTTTATTCTCGTGGCCATTCATCCTTGACATATGCATACATATTTGAACACTAACATAACAGTTAACATCATTTGTATTCTACTTTTTAGTTACCATTCAAAGTTAGTTCCTGATTAACCCTAGTGTTTCTAAGTATATTTACAACTTCATAAAGACAGAAAGTCACTAACTGATCAATAATGAATGTATTGAAGGAAAACTGGCCCATTCTTACTGAGTACAAGGTTTCATTGTTTTGAGAAACACACGCTCGCTCAGTAGTGCTTACATATGTCCAAGCACTGACCCACTGAACTGGGGATGCTTTATTACTTGTTGCTTGTTACCAAAGTTTGCATTCAACATTTCTCAAGATACTTCACCATCTACACATTTCTGCTGTCTATTTGTAATACACTTTCCCACAGTTGATATGGTAGAGAATATTTTTTCCTGGATCTCAGCACTCATGTTTTTGTGTAGTCATTAGCAGTTGTTTCTGTTCTGAAATGTGCAGTGAGCATCTCTGGATTGGCCGGAGGTGACCAGCTGAGAGACTATAGCAGCTCACTTAACTCCTCCATCACTGAGAGGCCTGGACGAATGGGACCTTAAGGTCCCTTGAGTTCATTCTTCAGCACATTTTCTGAGAATTGTACACACTGGGGACACAATAGAGACCCTGCTCTCAAGTTGCTGGGTGGAGTATACAGACTCCTGTAAGTGAAAGTCTAAGAAAAATAACTTTGAAGAGCTCTACCAAGAAAACAAAACTGGCGATGACCGAAGCCCAGAGCTCCCGGGCCGCTGCTGCCGGGACAGCAGGCCAGTCTCACCACAGCGGGGCGTTCTCTGCTGCTGACTCAGCCTCCTTCATTACAGATGGCATTTAAGATGTGACGGGCAAAGAGAAAACACTAATGTGCAGTGGGCTGGGGAGGGGCCAGTGTTAGACGAGGGGGGCCCTGAGGCTTTTCTGAGGAGCTAACATCTAAGCCTCCATCCAGGTGAGCAGAAGCCACCAGCCCTTTTAAGGTCTAGGGCAAGGGTATCCTAGGCAGAGGGAAGAGCAAGGTCAGTAAGTTGGAGATGGGTCCAAAGCCGAATAGTGAGAAAACACTGTGGCTCCATTGTCCTGAGTGAGGGGCATAAATGATGGCGTATGGGGGGGAGGGGAGGGGTGGGCCGAGTCAGGGCCTGGCTCAGGTTGGGAGTCTGTGGTCTGAGATTTGCTGCTGATGTGAACGCTCCTCTACATTCCTAGTGCACATTAGATGTCCTGTGCCCACACAGGGGGAAGACCGAGGGTCCAGAAATCATATTGGGCTTGATGCAGTAGGCGAGGCACCAGCAAGATCACACGGTCTGAAATCAGCGGGGGCTTTTCTGACATCACTGAGACAATTTCTAACACAGGACACTGAAGGTCAAGTTCAGCAGTCTTGCTCAGCATGAGCGAAAATGAATTCATTTATAAATTTGCAGAACCATTGTCTCAAAGAAAAACTTCATCTTTCTGAAGGTCACATAGAAAGGCTACAAGGGAACCAGACCTTAGAATTTCTACTTCTGTGTAAGACAGTCACCAGGAAATTTCTTGGACAGTTTAAGGAACGTGTAGCTTTAAAATAAAGAAAGAAAAGACGGAAAAGTAAGAAGAGTTCAGGGGTGAAGGGGCTCATTCTAAGCCAGCAGGCTGTGTCTGGTGGTAGGCAGCCGCGCAGAGCTGCAAACTCCTTGCCCTGTTGCCAGGATCATTCGTATTGTGCTTTATCTGCACACTTACAAACACAATTCAGCTGAAGTAACTCTTACTGACTCAGCTATCTCCCATTTGACGTTCTCAGCTCACGGGCATGTGGTGTCTGCAAGAACCGCCTCCTCCAGAGAAGGCCCAGGGTCTCCACCTGACACGTGTCCCCTGTCCCATCATTTCACCAGTGTCATGTGACCTCCTTGCTTGCCTCTGCATAGCATGTTCCTGGCAGGATCCCTTTTTAGGTGGGGGAATCATTCTTTTCAGCCATTACCTCAGGATCATTGTCCTTTCATCTGCAATTTTACTCCTATATTCTTTGAAAGAGCATTTCAACAAATTCTCGATTTGAAGAGGGATGTTTTGTATTTATTGATTTTTATGCATCCTTCAGTGTATCCTATGCTCTGTCTTCTGCCCTTGGCCTGTCGTGAAACACCTGAGTTTATCAATGACATCTAATCTGCCTTCCTGCTACCTCTTTTCCATTCTTCTCCACCCTTCTGTGACACAGGTCACTACAGTCACATGCTCATTGCCATGATATTTGGTCCTTCCTTTGGGATGCTTATTATGCCTTCCTGCTTCTCTGATGCATCGTGGTCCAGTGTGTGCTCTGCCCGTCACTTCCAGCAGCCTCCCCCCTCGCTCTTCCCTTTGGAGTCCCTGCCTCCCAGTTCAACCGTCATTACTGGGCACCAGCTCCCAGTAATTTGCAACCTGACATACCCTGTCCCCGAATCTGGGCTCTGTAGCATGTTCCCCTGAATAATTACCATGGATGAAACCTCATTCCTCTCCCTCTTCTTCTCCTCAGCTACAACCCCTGTGAGTGCCCCATCTCTCCTGGACTCCCAGGCTCCATGGTTCAGAATCATATATGATCCATTTCTCTATACACCAGAGGTTATCTGGCCATGTTAGGTCCAACTCTAATGGAGTGAGATGAGCAATGATGGGCAGAGGACAAGGTAGAGAGAGGAGGTATGTACAGGTCAGGCTGTGATTGGGTGAGAATAAAGGGCAGTGCTCAGAAGAAGAGCAGATTATGGAGGTTTTCTGAAGGTAGACAAGATTGGGGAATATTTTTAAACACAGGTGGAGATGAGGTCTGATAGAGAGGTTACAGTTTAAAGAAAGCAGAAATCTCATTGCTAGTTTCCTCAGAAGGATTCAGCTACTCACTATCTTTGCATAGTAACATTTTATCAAGTGTTCTTTCAGTTAGATAAAGTTCAGGTTACACATCCCTTGGAAACTTATCCTATAAATTTTCTAGCAGTGGAAAACCATAGGCCAAGGTTATGCATGGCGGCGGTGTTTGGAATACCAAAAGATCAGTAAATATTGGCGTTTATTCCCATGTGGATTGGTGAAGTGAGCTGGTGCTGTTCTTTGTGTTTTGTCTAAATCTCCTTCTGAGCCATCACACAAAGCCCAGCAGAATGTATGAAGCAGAGGTGCAGTGTGACACGTCTTCTCCTGTTACCGAACACAAGTTCCTGTGCTCGATGCCCAGTGAGGCCAAGCAAGTGGAATGTCAGTGTTTGTAGCAGAGAAAGGTGTATTGCAGGGCCACGCAAGGAGATGGGTGGCTTGTACCCAACAAAAGCCCAAACTCCCCAAAGGCTTTCAGCAAAGCATTTTGAAAGGCCAGGTGAGGAGGTCGAGGTTGGTTGTTGCAAACTTCTTGGCACAGGAAAATCCTTTGTCCACGAAGTTCAGGTCACGGTGTTCCTGTAAACCTCCAACAAAAGAAGTGTTGTCTGTTCTGCAACTTTTATCTCTTTATGGATGAAAAGTGTTATCCCCTTAAGGGTTAGAGCCTTGAGAATGAGCTATGCTGCCTATATCAGACTAGAGACAACATTCTTAACTCAAAGCGAAGGCAATAGAACACAGAGGTTAAAGTAACAAAACATCCACTGTGGAATGAAATTCGTTCTTCCCTATGATGACACTCCTTACAACGTGTCTGATCGCCGTGCAGCTGGGACAGTGTGTGCCCGAACGTCCAACTTCCTTCCCACCAGTGTGGCTGTGATGGGACCAGAGGTCTGAATGGGGAGGTAAGTAGGGACGCCTTAGCCTTCTGTTACCTCCCAGCCAAGGAGCTCTTAATCTGAGGGTATTAGCGAGCCCAGGGAGCCTGGGGCTCCCTGAAATCACGTATAAAATGTGTTTGTGCACAGGCTTTTGTTCATATAAGATTAAATGCTCTGGGTGCAGCCTCTCCAGAATATTTTATCAACATTTCTAGTCTTTAGTTATTCTTGTGAATTGTACCAGGACACATAGCTACAGTAATTTCAACACATATTAATTGTTAACTGTACCGAATAAATGTAAGCTTTCGAGGATTGGGGGAGACCGGTCGTTGAAAAGGTGTAAAAGCATTCTGTGAAGTACATCGAATTGAGAGCATTCGAGCCTGCACTATGAGTGTTACCAAATATTTTAATAAATAGTAGTTTGTTTCCCACTTGTGAGCTGCTAGGTTAAGTCTTTTGTTTGTTTCTCTTTTACTTTCTTTTTCTACATAAGAAAACCAAACTTATCAAATCTGTCTGTCTGAACAGGATCACAGGAGAAAAAATTCAGGGCTGGTCCCAAGTATATTTTTAGATGGCAGAGCCTGTTTCTGTAGTAAATTGTAAATATTTCATAGACATGATTTTAGATGGCTTTGTGCTCTTCAAAAACTATCCCTCCAAGCTAATGTGCTTGTACTTAATGCACTAATGCATATAAATATTTATGCTTCCATGGCAAGTGTGACCAGCTGCTTAAAAACCAAACAAACAAAACAGTAGGGAACTGAAGGATTTGTTTGTTTGATTTTTGTTTTTTTAATGGACTAAACTTGCCACTTGCTGTTCAATCTGTAGAAATGCCGAGTGTATATAGTCTGAACCTTGTCTACTGAGAGCGAGAGTATCTAGGATATCAAGGTAAGTTAGACTCACCCGTCTTTCTAATTATACTGTATTTACACTGAGTTTGGTAGTAATATTTATATTCTGTCCCCAGAATGCCAAATCTCTGGTTGCAAGAAAAATGCAAATTATTTAAAATTGTGGGTGATGTAGAAAACAATATAAGGCCATACCTTACTTTCTGTAGATCCAGATTATTCAGGAATAAAATGCCTTTAGGGACCCGGAGCGGAAATGCTCCTTGGCTCTCTCACTCTTGGTCAGGACCGAACCCCAGGGCGACCTGAGCTGCTGCCAGCACAGATGCCCAGCTGCCCAGCACCACGGGGGCGCTGCCTGCTGCCCACTCGGCCTTCTTTATTTTATATGACATTGGACACATGGCAGAAAAAGAGAAATCTCTAAATTGGCAGAAGCTACCAGGTATGCACAAACGGTGTTTTTTAATGTTGGTGTGGGTTGTTTTTCATGTAGCAATTCCTGAGAAAACAGGCCCAAACAAGTTTTTTTGTTTGTTTGTTTCTTTTTTTTTTGTTTTTGTTTTTTTTTGCGGTACGCTGGTCTCTCACTGTTGTGGCCTCTCTCGTTGCGGAGCACAGGCTCTGGACGCTCAGGCTCAGCGTCCGTGGCTCACGGGCCCAGCTGCTGCGCAGCATGTGGGATCTTCCCGGGCCGGGGCATGAACCCGTGTCCCATGCATCGGCAGGCGGACTCTCAACCACTGCCCCACCAGGGAAGCCCCCAAACAAGTTTTGAGACTAAAATGTACCTTTTCTTCCACTGAGAGACCCTAGTATCCAGACTAATAAATTTATCTGTCTTTTCTATGAGTCTGACATAAATTCTGACCTGCCTTGGGCAACTAACTGATTTCCGGCTGACTTCAGTCCAGCGAGTGCTCAAGAAATGTTCTAGTGACTAGAGTAGAAAACAGTGTGCAGGCAGGGTTTCATTAATTGTGCTTCGTGTGTGTTCTGTTTTTAATCCTTACATTAAGATGCATTCTCTCCCACAGAATAAACCTACCTGTTGCTTGACTCCGAAATGCATTGGCTAGGCTTTACAACAAGCTAGTTTTATAACACCACATGCACAGTTACTGTTGCTGTGTTTTAATACAAGCAGTGCACATTTTAGTTCAAATTTACCCTACTTTAGGGAAATAATTCCCTTGTGGTCCCGTGGTTAGGACTCGTGCTTTCACTGCCAAGGGCGCTGGGGGAGTAAGACCCTAGCGTATAGCCATGTTGCAGGGCCGAAACCCCCCCACCAAAAAAAATCAAATACATTTCCCTTTCATCCCTGTCAAGATGTGTGATGTTTATTTGTATAATTTCCCCAACCTTTAAATATTCTTTTTCAAATCTACATTTACACACAAATAACGTAGATTCATTTTCAGTTTTGTTAAATAAATAATTCCTGTTGCTTTGCAACTTGCTGTTCTCACGTAACAGTAAGACTTTGAATTACCACCATTTCCTTTTTTTTTTCTTTTGGTTTTTCCATTGCTGTATAATAACAGTGCAAAAAAGCTTTCCAGAATCAGGTAATACTGCTATAAACATATCCAGGTTCATATTTTATTTCTATCCCTCACTTATTATGCTGATCACTATGTAAATAATTGTGTCTAATTTTTTGTGTATAAATTTTATTTAAAGTTAATAAAGCCCAGTCACCAAGCATATTTTGTGGTGCCTTTACACAGTCTAGTCTTGTTTCAAACTCCTTACAACTTTCAGGCAAAAACTTCACTGTAAAATTTAGGTTAAACTTTAGGCTGTATCTGGTGCACCTAATTCTGTTATTAAACTTGGTGGTGATGGGAGTTCTCTGGTGGCCTATGGGTTAGGATTCCGGGCTTTCACTGTGGTGACTGGGTTCAACCCCTTGTTGGGATCCCAAAAGCCATGCAGTGCAGCCAAAAATAAAAATTTTGTGGTGATAACCAGTTTTCAGATGAATTAAATAAAAATATCCAGCACATTAATGATAAAACACAGTATTACAAATGAGTTCATAACATGGGGCTTTTGCAGATGTAGGACCAGTGGCTGCTGCTCTGTGTCTGAGAATAAGGAGCCTCCCCTCCCACAAGAAAGAGGCATCTTCTAACTGACACCACGAAGGGGTGACAGGGGCTGTGGCTCAGCAGGGATGAGGGGAGAGAACCAAATCAGCCAGTAAACGTGTCCCTGAAACTGACCCCTTGCCTGCTCAGTCCTGTTCCAGACGCTCACGGGCAGGGTGACCTCAGCTGAGATGGGCCCTGAACTGGCTCTTAAAGCTTCAGACCCTTGTTGCTTCATCTTCCCAAACAATCCCCAAACCATAAGGGATTTTCTAACTTTAGAACAATGCCTGTAAATGTTTCCCCAAAGATTGGAGAGATTTTTTATTTAGTTTGATTACAAGTCTTTTAGAATTAATTTTATGGCCAATATCCTCTTTTTCCTTTGCTGCCAACCCGTCACTTCCAGCAGCCTCCCCCCTCGCTCTTCCCTTTGGAGTCCCTGCCTCCCAGTTCAACCGTCATTACTGGGCACCAGCTCCCAGTAATTTTGCTTTTAACACAGCTTTTAAATCTGTTCACAAATAATTCACAGGAAACTGAGGTTGCCATTGAAAAAGTTACGTTGTGCACATTTGGGGGCTTGTGCGTTTTCATTGTAGGTTCTACAATACATTGGCTTCGGTCACCGGGTTCCTGAGAGGTTGGGCCCAGGCCTGAAGGCAGCTCCCAGACCCCAGCCCTGGATGCATCATACTTTGAGATGCGCCCCATGTGGCTCAGCCTCTGTGGCCTGGGGAAAATTCTACTACACAGAACAGTATTTCTAGGAAGGCTTGCTGTTGCTGTTATTTTAAACAAAACGTTTCTCTGAGGCTTGTTTTGGCCCCTCTGGGTTCACACATTACAATGGCCAGTTCAAGTGCTCTGAGAGGGAAGAGGATCCTCATTCCAGAACCTGCTGGTTAATTCATACCCTCCCAGACATAGCCACCCGTGAAGTTGTTCCAGGCAAAAATGAAAGCAAAATAACATTTTAGAAAACAAAATCCGGTTCCAAAAATTTTTTTTCAGCCTCTTAAAATCCAAGGTTTTATTTTCAATAAATATTCTAGAAGCAGATTTTATTTTTTTCTTGAATACAAACACATAAGTTGAGAGTGTGGGACACTGCTACATGGAGTTGATTTCTTTTACTCTTACTTTATAGAACTGTTTTATTATGTCACTGATTTTGGCCACTCTCCCTGTGCTGTCAAGAATTTGTTGGCACAGGAACAATCTCTGCTTTGCACTTGTTCACATGAAGCCCATATCTGAGGAGACACTTTTTTTTTTTATATACAGCAGGTTCTTCTTAGTTACCTATTTTATACATATTAGTGTATATATATGTCAATCCCAATCTCCCAGTTCATCCCACCACCATCACCCCAGCCCCGCTTTCCCCACTTGGTGTCCATACCTTTGTTCTTACATCTGTGTCTCTATTTCTGCCTTGCAAACTGGTTAATCTGTACCATTTTTCTAGATTCCACATATATGCATTAATATACAATATTTGTTTTTCTCTTTCTGACTTACTTGAGTCTGTATGACAGTTTCTAGATCCATCCACATCTCTACAAATGACCCAGTTTCGTTGCTTTTTATGGTGAGTAATACTCCATTGTATATATGTACCACACCTTCTTTATCCATTCGTCTGTCGATGGGAATTTAGTTTGCTTCCATGACCTGGCTATTGTCAATAGTGCTGCATTGAACTTTGGGGGGCACGTTGAGGACATGTCTTTTGAAAACACCTCCTCTATAGCATGGAGAAAACTCAGAAGTTATATTTTCAAGAGTTCAGTAACTGAGCATAGAAAGTATATTTTCATCATGTGTTACTGACTCCTGATCCTTGAAACGTGGCAGAACTGAAGTAACTTCATGGAGGTCATCTCCTCTTATTTCAAGACCCTGTTTAGAAGGTGTCTGACTCTGTATCAGTAAATCCCAGTGTGGTCTTTCTATCAATCCTCTGGCTCCCTCACTGAAAAGTCTTAGTGCAACTCACTCATATATATGAGTTAATTTTCATCGTGAAAACCTTGAGCCTTGCGGGGGTCCTGTGTTGGGGGCATCATTGAGAACAGTAGCTGGAGCTGTCCCATCACTGTGACGTTCCAGCACCTGGACTGCCACCCAGGCTGGGCACTATGTGTTCTCCTCCTGGCCCACGAGGGCGTTCTGGTTGCATCCCAAATCCCTCTCACATTGTCTCTCCCACTCCCACCTATCACAATTTAGTTTCTCTGAAGGCAGAGGTTGGTATGGATCTGGACAAGCAGGACTGTGTATTAAATGTCAGCCTTTGTGGCAGGCAGGGAGGAAGCAGGATCAGGCAGATGGCAAATTTGAGCTGTGATGCAGCCATGGTGAAGGCTTGCCCGGGGTGGGAGGTGGGCCTCTGAAGCATATGTGACCCTCACAGTTGTTCCGGGACCCGCACTGCACTTGGCCAGCCTGAGTGCAGTGGAGGACCAGCAGGTGAGAACCCACATGCGGTAGGCACTGGGGCTCCTCCAGCCACCACGATCCACCAGTCTGAGTGACACAGGCTCTAATTTGTACACCTTCCATCTCTCAGGGTTCTGCTCATATGTGATGCTAAAGAAGTGGCCAGTGATCAGCTGATCACCCTACCCTGAGTATACCTACATCAGTTGCCTGTCTGGGCGCTGAAAGACCAGCCCGGAGTGGACGTGGCAGAGCTGCCACCACAGCTGCCTCCATAACATCTGAACTGCCTGGTCCCACCACTCACGCTGAGCCAGCTTCCTCACCTCATCTCTTACCATCACCATTTTGCTTAACAAAATGAGGTCTCTATTTGAATTTCTTCTGGTGTTTCTCATTGGTATGGAAGATTATACACTAACATTTATAAAGCACTTGGACAGCTTTGACTAAATTATGTTATCTTTGTCTACATTTAGTCCCTTTTCAGTCTGCCGTCTTGAAACCAAATGGCAACTACTAAATTTCCCAATCTCCAATGTTTGAAAATCTGAGTAAAAATTGGAAACCTCTCACTGTAAACATATAGAAGATTGAGTGTATGGGAACATGCGCACCCAAATTATGTACATATTTAGTCCTGTTAATTGATTTGTTTTGCAGGTTATGACTTAAATCAACTCACTGCCTGTACTTAAGTGAGAAACGATTAACAACCTCCAGTCAGTGCCAGCACCCACACTCGGGGAAAGTCAGAAGTGCCCTTAGCTGTCCTGCACATCTGACCATCTGGCAGGGAGGAAACAGAGAGCAGGGAAACAGAAGAAATCCCTGGCGGAAGCTTCCTCACCCCCACTCCAGACGGGGCGCACGTTGTGGGAGAGCAGTTTGGCATGCACTCCCCTCACTAAGACTGTGCGGTTCATGTTGGTGTTGAGAACTCACTTAGTGGTTCACTTGAGGGATTCGGTTGTGGAGGCTTCACTGTGATTGCAGGTTGGGTATTCTCTGCCCGCCTCCCCCACACATTTCACTTTGCTCTCAAGTCTTCATTTTTACAGGCAAACAGTGTGTCTCAGTGGGCAGAGCTGAGCATGCAGTAGGCAAAGGCTTTACTCTCAGATGTAATATATATTCATATTATTATATTAACTCATTTATATTTATTAATTTACTTATTACAACTGTATAAACATAATATATAAATAACATAATATAGCAATACTATAATAATACTTATATTCCAGTAATATATGTTAATATAGATAATGTATAAGCTAACTTAGTTAGTGACATCACTGGCAAGAAGACTAATGAAGACGAAGTAAATCAGAACAGCCCAGAACTTTGAAGATCTTTGAGGGAATGCCATGCCCATGATGTAAATGGAGAGAAGTATATGGAAGGTGTTGGCTGGGGCTGCCTGCACTGCTCCTTTTGACCCCTGTTACTGGGTCAAGAGTGAACCAGGGCACACCAAGTGTGTGGGCAAAGCAGGAGCCCAGAGGCCAGGGCAAATCCACCCTGGCCAAGTGCCTTCCTTCTTTCACCACATTGCAGTGCCCCAGTCCGTGCGCGCCTCAGCTCCTCATTTACACTCTTGTGAACAAATGTTGTCACTTCTCCTACACAATGAAGTGTACATGGTGCAGGAGAAATGGCACCTACCACATGGTGACACACATCTTAAAGCTGGGGAGAAGGAGAGGGAGAAAGAGAGAGAGAGAGAGAGAGAGAGAGAAACACCAGTTTTATACTATAATATAAAATATAGGAAAATACAAATTGATGTTAGAACCGTTTATAACAACTTAGCCTTTATTTTCATCTATGCCTGCACTATACATTTTAGTAGTCATCTAAGTAATCTGGTTCTAAAATCATAAAGTAGGCTTTAAATTTTGAAATAATAGTTTTCTACGTTACCAAAAATGTACCTTAGAAGCCAGTATTCAAATCATCCAGTGTCTTCTTAGCCAAAGCAGACCGTTTTAGCATCTTCAGAGACCCTGTCAGAATGTGCCTCGGAGGCTAGGGGGAGTTTCCTGGATCACAGTCAGCCCTTCCCCTGTTGCCAATCAGTGCGGGTGTTTATTGTAACTGGTTACGAGAGAGCTGTGTGAGTGGCTCTGGCACCTACACACGCAGGAGCAATTTGTCACCATCAACATCTTTGGCAGGTGCAGCTGCAGCTTGTAAGCAGCCTTAGATCCCGGCCACCATGCAGGCCAAGCCGCCCCACTGTCCCACTTACACCGCTGGTAACCCTCACCGAGATCAGAGTGCTCTGGGCCCTCTTGTCCCCTCCTACCCTTTCCCACTCAGAGCCACGGCCAGTTTCCTGGTTCTGGTTCTGGTTTGGGGAGGAAGAAGGTACAGGCCCAGCCCGGGGGAAGTCCGCAGGGGGGACCCCATCTGCTCACACAGCCTGTGGACTCATCATGGAGGTTCGGGTGCATTGTGATGGCTGGAGGAGCCTCAGCGCCTGCCATGTGCCGGTTCTCACCTGCTGAACAAAAACTCAGAATCCCTCTGGGTGCGGGTGTAGCCGAGGGGAAGGTGAGACTCAGATGGGACAAAGGTGGAGGAGAGGGATTTCTATGTTCCACAGCACAGACAAAACGCTTTCTCAGCTGGAAATATTGATGGCTCAGCACCGGCCCCACCAAGTGGAGGGATTGGTGGATGTCCTGAGCCTGGGTTTCTCAGGGAAATGCGAGGAGATGGTGGGAGGAGGGGAGATGCCGTTGAGAGACTGGGACCTGACGTCCACCCGTATGACTTCAGCGCGGGAGGTGCGGGTTATAAATAGGATTTTCCCCAAGTCAGAGCAGCTGCTTTCCCTGGGCCTGATGTTGACTCTTTATTATAATAGTGAGATACATGCAGAACAATAGACCAAGACCTGCAGCCGAGTGTCCTCTAAACCCTTCATTCTCCATCTGGCATAATCTCGCTGATACCGAGCTGTCTCCCACTGAGTTCCAGGCCTGTTCCAGACACTGAGGTGCAGCAGTGGGTGATGAAAAAGGAGGGAGTCCCCATTCTTATGCAGGCGACAGACTTGTGGGGGAGAAAGAAAAAAATTAAATGGACAGAACGTCCGATGGTGATATGTATCTTGGGGAGAAATAGGAAGGAAGGTTGAGCAAATTTCTGAGTGTGTTCAGTGAACAAAAATGGAAAGGGCAGAGTGTTCCAGGCTGAGAGATCAGCAAGTGCAAAGGCCCTGAGGCCACAGTGGGCTGCATGTTGAGAGTCTTAGTTACTAGTGTGGATTTTAGATTTCTCTTGAGTCTGCATTTTGCTTTTATTTGTATTCTTCCTTTCACTTTCTTAGCTCATTAACATAAAAGCCTCACCACCAATCTGTTGAATTCAGCATATTCTATTCCAGTGACTCAACGTGAAAACTTTGGTGACTTCGGGTCAACTCAGTGCATGTCTATTGAGTGGCCTCCCTGGACCCAACACTCTGTGAGGAGCTAGCAGGCGGTGGAATTAACTTGAGGGGTCTCCACCTTGATGACCCCAGTTTATGAACTTCCTCTGTGTCCTCAGTCTCCTTCCACTCCACCTCCTCCCATCTCGTCTGGGTCATGAGTTCTGATCATGACACTCTCTCACACTTTCATCTTCTATGTCCAGCTCCTTCCAGAGGTCTCTGCCCAAAGGTCCGCCAAGTTTCTCAAAGTCAGTGCAGCCCAAACTGAGTTGCATTTTTTTCTTGGAAGTCCCTTTGTTAAGAAAGCCACTAATGCGCCCCCCCAAGCTCCAGGAATGGCTGTTGCCTCACCCTACTCCAACAGCCTGCACCATGATCCCACTGCTGCAGGACTACGCACCATCCTCTCTTTCTTTTCAGTCCTGGGATGCACACCAAACTTTCCCTCATCGCAAATGCCCCTCATGTGGCAGACAAATACACATGGGTCACCACATGTGGTCACTGCTGGTAAAAAGCTGCAGGATCCCAGAGCAGAGGACAGACATATCTCCCTGAGCCGGTAGAGCACAGGCCACTGCAGCAGCAAAGACCATGAAAGGAGTGAGGCAGGTATCATGCTGCAACATCTCCCCACTCTTCCCCCAGTGCACCCTGTGTTCCCAAGCCACCATCTTGGTGGGCTGCCGTCCTTGTGTGGTGTTAGGGGCATGCCCATTTATTCCTTCATTCCTTTATTCATTCATCTTGTATGTTTCCTTCTCAGTGCCACTTTGGCGAGAGGAGAACTCATCCTTCGAGTCCCAGCTCAGATGTTGCCTCATCCATGAAGACATGCTGATGGCCACACAATCTTGCTGACTTTGGCCCCATGTGCAACACCCCAGGGCTGTGATCATGCTTTGATTACCCCTCCAGCCTGTGAACTCTGTGAGGACACTGGGCGAGACTCAGAGAGGAGCTCGTAAATGTGTGGTGATGGCTAAATGACTGAACAGTGAAAGGATTAAACACAGGCCATGTGTAAGTCAAGTTCACCGAAGGTCAGTTTCCTCCTCCTCCTCCTCCCTCATTCAAGGACCAGGAGGCCGAGGAGCGTTACTCACCCTCACCTCATCTGCCACTTCAGTAGTCTGGAGGTCTGTTATCTTTCATTTCAATTTGTTTACACTTTGAAGACATTTCATGGCTGTACCTCTCAGTATTGAGAACCTTAAAGGCAGGAGTCCTTCTGTGGTGCCTGAGCCAGGAGAAGACATTATGGGAGCACATGGGGTTGAGGAGGACGTGGCCCGGTGTCTGGACCCCTGGGCAGTGGGAAGTGGAGAAGCAGAAACAGAGGAAGTTTTCACCCCTCCCCCACCAGGACACATTCCTCCCTCTTTGCCTTTAACCAAACTGATTATGTTTACCTGGGGTTCAGTGTTTCTCCTTGGTAGATTTACCGGCCACCACACCTCAGTTCTAAGGTTCTGCATGGCCTACTTCAAGTCAATAGTGCCTTTGGAGCCTCTGTTTCTAACTCTAAGTAAATCTGACAGTTATGCTGGCTGAGGTGGAGCCTGGATGAGTTCCTGGCATCTCACTGTAAGATGCTCAACTCTTGCTGTCCCCTGTCACTGCTGTCCACGTAACCCCAGCTTGCAATATGGTGGTGGAATGTTTTCATAGAGGAATGAAAGAGTGAGTAGGAGAAGGGTGGGTGGTGTCAGGGCGGCACTGAAATACAGGGGACAGGACTTGGCTATTGGCTGGTCCTGACCTTTTGCAACTGGCCACACACCCTGAGTGTGCACAGTCTCCTGGGAAATCAAAAGTCCCAGCCTGAGCGTGTGGTCCACAGAGGGCTGAAGGATGTGAGAGAAGCGGCCCAGTCACAGGAGCCTGGGGAGCCCAGGGCTCAGAGCACACTGGGAAGTGGAGCCTCACTGGCAGTGTGCCGCCCTGGATGCCATCATCGTACACCACACCACTCTGAGGATAAGTGGGCTGTAATTGATTGGGAGACTGTGGGTTCCGGGGGATCACGCTTTTGCCACCTCTGTCTCCTTTCGTCTCTCTGTCCATTTTCCACCACTACCCCACTCTCTGCACAGGTGTTCTCTTGTTTGACCGCCAGCACGAGGCACCCATTGGTGGAGTCCTGGTCGGGGTGGGTGATTTGTGGGGTTGTGAGAAAATACAACAGGACTGCGCTCATGTCCGTGGGGCTTGGAGGAAGCTGTAGGATAGTGGAGCAAGTTGAGAATCTGCAGGAAAATATGACATAATATCGTGGAGCTGTGTGCATAAAATGGTTATGATGGAATTTATATATTCTGTATGTTTCACATTTAAAAAAGTGATAGAAAGTGTCTGTGTACGTGTGTACATCTTAATGATCTAGAATGGCAAATTCTTATTTCTTATTTATTTATTTATTTTTGGCTGCATTGGCTCTTCGTGGCTGTGTGCGAGCTTTCTCTAGTTGTGGTGAGCGGGGGCTACTCTTCATTGTGATGCGTGGGTTTCTCATTGCGTTGGCTTCTGTTGTTCCAGAGCATGGGCTCTAGGCTTGCAGGCTTCAGTAGTTGTGGTTCGCAGGTTCTAGAGTACAGGCTCAGTAATTGTGGTGCATGGGCCCTCAGCACCATGTGGGATCTTCCCGAACCAGGGCTCGAACATGGGTCCTCTGCATTGGCAGGCGGATTCTTAACAACTGCTCCACCAGCGAAGCCCTAGAATGGCAAATTCTTAAGTGAAACAGACAAATGAACCACAGGCTAAAACATGGATGAGACGCCACAACATGACACAAAGTGTGAGAAGCCAGACAGAGATGTCCAGAATTGTGCAATTCCAATTACTTGAAATATACAGAACAGGCAAATCCATAGACAAAAAGCACACAGGGGGTTGCTGAAGGCTAATGGGGAAGAGTGGGGAGGGGAAGAGGCTGTATAATGAGGTCTGGATTTCTTTCTGAGGTGATGGAATGTTCTCAATTAGTACTGATTATGGTTGTACAACTTTCTATGTCAACTCTAAATCGCTGAATTGTACACTTATGAAAGTGTGAATTTTATGATATGTGTATATATCTCACTTTAAAAATCATCATGAGTAAATGTGATTTTTATAAGAGAACGTCAAAAAACATATAATCCTAAGTTGTTTGTTTATTGGTTGGTTCTCATTCTCACTCTACTAAGCTCTGTAGACATGAGGAAAGACCTCCCAAGCGAGACAAGCACTATTTGTTCAGAGCCGGCGCTACAGACTGAGAGGCACAGACACCGCCTCTCACGTTACACTGACACAAGCACACGCAGAAGTGCTTTCTGGTGGCAAAAAAGAAAGTTGTGATGTGAGGAAGCTGGAGGCGGGGACAAGAAGAAGGGAAGCCCGCATGACTGCCTAGGGCAACATATTTGGCTTTCCTACATTCTGCTCTGAATGCAAAGGATGAATAATGAGGAAGTTTTCAGTCACTGAGCAAGCACTGACACTTGGGGTCTGTTGCTGCACAGATTTGTGTCTGGCTTTCCAGATTGCGTCCTGCAGGGGGTGGGGCAGGACTTCATGATTAGAGGGATGAGTTCTCTGACTCCCAGGCGTATATAGAAAATTCTGTATTCTGGAAACCCTCTTTCAACATCTTCAAATACTCTTGGGATAAAGAATCTTTAGTCAGTGTTTTCAAAATTAACTGCAAAGAGTGGTAATAATTACACTAGTGTTGAGTAACAAAAACAATGGTAATTTTCATTACCAAAATATCAGGATTTCTTATTTCATGAATGCCCACATTGTGGTGAGTCTACTGTGAGTCTTACACTGAAAGAAAAAAACAAAACATTAATCCAATGTATATTTTTCTCGTCCCCAATATCGCTGCCAAGCCATCTGGTCGACCTCGCTGCAGGAGCGAATCTCAGCGGGACGAACCCGGGTCGTGCAAGGGCGCAGGCGTACAGCCGCCGCCCTAACTCCTGGGGTCGACCCAGGCCGCCATCCGTCGCTTTGCTCGGTCCGGTGTGGGCCACCGCGGGTGCAGAGACCATTCCTAGGATCCAGAGAGAGGGCTTATTCCGTGGGGGAGCCTCAGACAACCGCTTCCAACCAGGATTGCGCACGGGCTCGGGGCTCCTCCGGACCATCTGCCGACGGCCCAGGCCGCACCCCGTTTCCCAAACGTTTGTTAGGGGCTCCGACCACCGAGACAGAAGTGGGACGGCCGCCGCCTGGAGCGTCCTCCCCGCTCGCCCGCGACACTCCGTGTCGTACCACGCGGTGAGGGGACCTTCGTGTGCTGTCGACACAGAGGGGCTGCGCCGAGAACAGGTGACGGGAACATTGTATATGCAGCCTGACCTGAAGGGAATCCCATCTACGGAGCTCCGTGACCGCTTCGCGTGGAACCTGGAGAAACGAAGGTGGTCGCCGGGGAGCAGCTCCACTGCCGCGACGGCACCTGGATGGACCCGGGTCCCCAAGGTGGCGAGGACGCACCACCAGACGGCCTGTGGGTCGGGCGTCATGGTCCCGTTGGAAAGAGGTAGGGGAGGCCCGCTGTCGCCCTCCCAGTGCCTCCTCGTTTCTCCATCCGGGCCGGCGCCACTCCGGCGAGAGACGTAAAAAGTTGGTGAATAAGTTCGAGATCCAGCGGTGAGGCCGAGGAAAGGCAAGCGCCGTCCGAGTACATCCATGTCGTTCCGCACCTTCGGATAACTCGGAAAAATTGAGAAAGTACGACCACCAGGACGTGGAGGACGACGTCGGGCACGGACACCGTGTCCTATAACCACGCTCAGTCTTGCGGGCGGAGGGGTACCAGGGCGGGCTGGTAGACCCACCAGAACCAACCCAACCACAGCCCCGAAGCGCAAGGCCGGCCTCACACCACATGAATCTGCTCGGCCAATCTCCGGCTACAGCAGGAAGCGGCCACGCCTCGGCGCCACCGGGACAGTCGCCGCCAGCATTAGCGCCTCCCGGAGCTCTGCCTCGCGCCTGGCGGCCGAGTCACAGCCCTCAAGAAAGTCGCCGAAGCTACGGAGGGAAGGTACGATCTCAAAGCGGCCGCTATGTAGCGCCCGGCAAACGACTAGAACGGAACCGGGAAGGATCCCGATCGCCGGCCGGCGAGGGTGCAGCGCGGGCCGCCCAAACGCCCGAGCTCGTCCCGGGGCGTCCGCCTCGGAGCTAGCCCCCGGCTCGGTACGACGCGGCCCGAGCCCGGCAGCAGACAGAAAGGGGCAGGGAGCTGGGAACATGTCGCCGGGTGGCTGCAGCGAAGGATCCCCGAGCACACGGGCGGGTCCCTGCTCCCGGGGCGGACTTAAGAGATATTGCGGCGACTCGGGCTGTGTGGAGTGAAAAACTGAAACGATGAATGTACTCGGTGAAAACATGTATGAATAATTTTTGTTTGTGATTTCATAGTGGAGTCCTTGTGAAACATTTCTTTAAAAAGACCAGAAGCCATCAAAGAAATGAATGGTAAACTTAACCACAAATTGATCTTTACATATTCCACAAGCAAAGTCAAATAACAAACAGCTGTGTGGGGAACATCTCTGCAAATTACATGTGTAATAAGAATATTGATATCAGCATTACTTAATATAAAAACAGAGTATTTCAAAAACATAGACATTAAGAGAATTTAGGTAAATAAATTCCGGTTAGTGCATCCCCACAATGCATTATTATCAATTGGTGTTTGGGTTACTGATAGTTTTTAAATGAGGTAGATCTATATGTACTGACTTAGAAAGATGTTGATAATGAACTATTCAATGAAAATAGCCATTTGTAGAACTTCCAGGGTAGTTAAAAAATAATAATAATAAAGAAAAGAAAAGCCAGCACCAACAACAGGATATGCATTTATCTTTTAAAGAATCTGAGTTGGAAAGGCAAAGGAATTAGAATAGCTAAAACAACTCTGAAAAACAAGAATCAAGTCTTCCTTATAGCCTGGTGTCTGGAGCCAGAAAGATGAGTGTCTTCAGAAACAAAGATGGGCCGCACCTCCTGCTTTTCTTCCCCATACTACTACAGTTCCCAGGCAGGAGCTGGCATCCCAGCCCGTAAATGTCTCTGCTCCACCCAGGCCCAGATGCAAGTGGGGACCTTGTGTAAACTTGACTCTGCAGACCTGGCCTCCTCAGCCTGTTCCCTCATCCTGGGAGCCCCTAGACATTCACTCAGGCGCCCCAGTCATCCCCACCAGTGGCTGCTGGCTTGATTCTCCATGGTTTTAGCTCTTCACTTCGTGAGCCATGAGTTGCTTTCCCAAGGGAAAGAATTCCCCTTACACAGCAGATGTGAACCAAGGGGACAACTGAACTTTGCACCTGGACTCATCATACACACTTTGTCCTCACATCTGGTGATGAACACTGATGAGAGTGGAGATGATACAGGCAGCACCTCCTGACCCCAAGTTTACTATAAAACTTGTCCAGTCATGCAGAGGCGTGCACATTGCCTCAAGGCTCTCTGACTTTTTAATGACAATATTCCTGAACAAATAATAAATAACATATAATAATATATAGCTTTTATTTATTGGCTTTTGTTATGTGAGAAGCACTTACCTATTAGATCATGTAATCACTCAACTCTCTCAAGAGGTTATGAAACTTATTCACACCTGAAAATTGTGAAGTTCAAAATGGGAAATAATTTGCCCACAATCAAAGCTGATTAGTGGCAGAAGATGGATATTTCTTGCCTTGTGTTGTCTGTAGATTTAATAAAAATTGGTGGAACACAGGGTTTATTTATTAATTCCCAAGTACAAATATTATAATTGCTAACCCGGAACTCAGAACTTACATTCTGTCATAGAATGTGCTGGTTATTTCACACCACTTATGTGATATTCCTTAATCATGAAAACTATTGTGTATTCAGAGTGTGCACATCTCTGTGATGCATTTGAAAGACATATGCCAAGTCAGCCCAGAGAAATATTGGACTTGGCCTCAAGAAGGATTTGAGCTTTTGATACACACAACTGCCTTATCCCAGTGCAGTCACCCTCAACCATCACCTCTGGATACTCTTGGGCATGGAGAAGCCTGAACCAGAAAGTCCAGCATGTTTTTAGGAATTAGCCACCTTCAAATTGTGGCTATAATCTTCATCAAAAAAGGGAGACCTGGGCTTCCCTGGTGGCTCAGTGGTTGACAGTGCCCCTGCCGATGCAGGGGACACGGGTTTGTGCCCCGGTCTGGGAAGATCCCAGATGCCGCGGAGAGCCTGGGTCCGTGAGACATGGTCGCTGAGCCTGCACGTCCGGAGCCTGTGCTCCACAACGGGAGAGGCCACAACAGTGAGAGGACCACATACCGCAAAAAAAAAAAAAAAAAAAAAAAGGGAGGCCTGTTAGAGCCATCTCAGAGGAACCTGCACAGGGATGTGATGCTGGAGAACAACAGTCATCTGTTCTCTGTGGATGACACTGTCAGCATTTATTTATTTAATAAAAAGTCATCCAGAGTAGCTTCCCCAGAGTTCACTCCCCTCCCCACCCTGACACATATACACTCATAAAGCACTTACTAAAACCTGGACGAAATGATCTTGTTCATTTGTTTACTTCATCTTTGCCATTTCAAAAGATAGTAGACTTTCCAATAACTGTAGTATGTCTTTCTTGCG
The DNA here is from genome assembly GCF_949774975.1 of Lagenorhynchus albirostris. Classification (NCBI taxonomy): domain Eukaryota; kingdom Metazoa; phylum Chordata; class Mammalia; order Artiodactyla; family Delphinidae; genus Lagenorhynchus; species Lagenorhynchus albirostris. Next base: position 8,070 of record NW_026783374.1, on the reverse strand, counting down.
GCTCCATATCTAACACTCAGACCAGTGCTGGGCGCTCACTGCATGGAGGCCTTAAATGGATAAATAAATGCATTAAATATTTTCCAAAAACCATTCTTCTGTGCAAACTCCGGTGGAGTTTAACCCTACAAAGTTACACAGAACAGATACTGTCCCTTTAAAATTCAAGTCATAGGGTTGGCATTGAGTTATAATATTGGATTTTTTTTTGAAAATAAAGTTTAATCCACTATAGAACAATTGATTCACACTAGTCAGATTAAAGCGGGAAAAAATGATCCTGCAGTCTGTCAAAGTCCTGGGACCTACACATCAACAGACAGTTCCTTAACATCTGAAGCAATTGTCAGCGTCCTTCTGTTCTGGGGAAGGGCTGGTGGTGCTGCCAGAGCTCAGGACGCCCTTCCCTATGCTGCTCTTTCCTGTTGGCCTTGCTTCTCCTTCTGAGGTGAACCTGAAGACCACACGCAGATCCCAAATCAGAACTCCAAATCCATATACATTTTTCCACAAATGGTTTTTGCCTTTACAAGTAGATGTGATTTCCCAGCTGTAATCAGGAGAAGAGGTGTAGAGGAAGAAAGAGGATTCCCAGAGTCCCAGCTCTAGGTGGGCTCCAGGCTCTTGAGATTCTATGTGGAGAGGGGCCTGGTCAGTGAGAGAACAGGACCTGTAATGTCAACTGCAGATTTCCTTGAAGAAGAAGTCTTCTCACACCTTGTAAGGCCAATGCAGAAATACCACTCCAATGGTGTCCTAATTCTTTGAGCACATTAATCTCTATTCATCTAACTTTATGTACATTCCTTGGCTTCTGAGAAAGTGCTCTTTCTGTTACTATTATTCATATAGCAACTTTTGTTTCAATCTCTCCCTTTTGTTGATTTACTGTGTCTTAATCTCCCTGACATCCCACCTTCATTTTATTTTTCAGGCATTTTACTCTTAAAAATAGTATACATCAGCAATGTTCTATATCATGTATCTAATTGTTGCTATATTCCTCCATTTCACATCTTTTCTCTGTGTTAAAGCCAATACTTGACACATACTTACATTAGCCTTGTGAGCATTTGCAAAATTCTCCTTCCCCTAAGTCACTGTAGCTATTTCTTTTCTCTTTTTCTCAGACATGGAAGGTGACCTTAAAAAACATGAAGTGATACCAACACAGCATGCATTCAGGAAGGACCCATTTATCTGCAGGTCAACGGTATGTTTCTTGGGGATGAACTCAGTCGTCACATAAGAGACCTGGTAATGGGATAAAATAGGAGTTCATGACAATCTGCTGATGGATAAAACGCCTGAGCATAAATTCTGTCCCAGTAGAATATTTGGAATACTTTAAATTTTGGAATAACATTTCCCTGAAGACAAACTGGAACTTCAGTTTCAATAAAAGGGGAATTGCCTCAACATAGCTTATGTATATAACGTGTGAAAAATAAAGAAGACTTAAAATTTAATCAGAAAGTTATGCAGGCGAGAGGCTACAAAATAGAAAATCAGTGTGAATTCACCAAGTAACACTGCATGTGAATAGAACGAACATGGGCAGTTTACTTTAAAAGAAGACTACCGGTGAGAGAGCAGACTAGAGCCAGTACATAGAGAAATGAGTACATGGACATGCATGAACATCTGTAACAGCCTCTCCTTTCCTTGCACATAGCAGAGTCTTCACTCTGGAGGAGTGTCCATGGAATGTAATGCATGTGAGGAGATTTCACATGCAACAACGTGAATTTCACAGGTATTAACTCAAACAGGAGAGAATCCTTATAAATGCTATGAATGTGGGAAAGAATTCAACTAGAGCCTTCACCTTTATATACACCAAAAATTCACACAGGAGAAAAATCCTAAACTTGTCACTAATCTGGAAGAGTCTTTGGCCAATATTCCTTTTTTAAGTATCAATAACATAAGGTGAATTATACTGCAGAGAAACCATATATATCCTATCAATGTGGGAAAGCTTTAGTCAATGCTCTAAACTTAGATGGCATGAGAGAACTCACCGTGGAGGGACCCCCTACAAATGTTATGACAGTGAGAAATAGCTCAGCTGGAGTTTTGCCTTTACACACATGAAAAATCACACTGGAGAGAAACCCTAAAAACGAAGTGAATGTGGAAGACCCTTCATCAGAGACCAACTTTCATTCACATATATGAGCTCAAATAGCAGAGAAGTTCTATGTCTGGAATAAATCTGGAGGAGCTTTCAGTTGAAACGTGGTTACTTCAAAGTCGTGGACTCATTCACACTGGAGAGGAAACCTTGTGAGTGTCATCATGTGGGAAAACATAAGACAAAGCCATGACCTTAGACATCATGCGAGAAGTCACATTGGGAAGAAGCCCTATAAATATAATAAATGTGGAAGAACTCTTAGATGCTGCTCTCACATTTATATGTACCAGAGAACTCAAGAAGAGACACTCTATATCTGCAATCAATGAGGTAGAGCCTTCAGCTAGAATTTCTCTTTCTTAAACCACCGGGACACTCAAGTGAAGAGAAACCCTACACCTGTACTCATGGTGGAAGAGCCTTCAGTTGGAGCTCCAGTCTCAGCACACACAGAGAACTCAGAGTCAGCATTAGTTCAACTAATCCTGTTACTTCAGTTTTTAATGTATCATTTCTCTCATAAATTAAAAGAAAATTATAAATTAATTTACTCTTTTACAAGGCTGCTACTCCTGGAGAACTGCGTGTACCTGGACAGAAAAATCCCAAGAACTCAGAGTCAAGCAGTGGTTTATCCCCTATATTAGAATTTTGGAGCGAAAGTATTTTTCTCACAAGAAGGGCAGATACCTATCTCGGTACTGAGAAACTGGCAGATCATTGCAGACATGGAGCAATACATTTCCAGATTGTTTTAGAATAGCAGGCTTGAATGTACTAATTCATGGAAACATAAAGCACCGTTCCCAGGATCTAGAGAGAGAGCTTATTCCGTGGGGGAGCCTCAGACAACTGCTTCCAACCATGATTGTGCCCGGACTCAGGGCTCCTCCCGACCACCAGCGGATGGCCCAGGCCACACTCCGTTTCCCACACGTTTATTAGGGGCTCTGACCACCGAGACCCAGGTGGGACGGTCACGGCTCCTGGAGAGTCCTCCCCGCTCGCCCACGACACTCCGTGTCATCCCCCGTGGTGAGGGGACCTGCGTGTGCTCTCAACACACAAGCGCTGTGCCGAGGCAAAAAGGAGACAGGACGCCAGTTGCTGCCAGTGTAGATACAGCCAGAATGCAGGGGAATCCCATCTACGGAGATCTGTGACTGTTTCCTGTGGAACATGCAGAAAAGAAAGTGGCACCCGGGGAGCAGTCCCAGTGCCACGACAGCACCTGTACGGACCCAGGCTCCCAAAGCAGCGAGGACGCACTGCTGGATGGCCTGTGGGTCGGGGCGTCATCGTCCCGTGGGCAGGAGGAAGGGAAGGCCCGCGGTCGCCCTCACAGCACCTCCTTGTTTCGCCATCCGGCCCGGGCTCCACTCCAGTGAGAGACGTAAAAAATTGGTGAATAAGTTCGGGATACAGTGCGGAGGCCAGGGAAGGCCAAGCGCCGTCCGAGTACATCCGTGTCGTTCCCCACCTTCCGATGACTTGGAAAAACTGAGAAAGTACGACCACTAATATACTGTTGAATTCTTTTTGCTAGTATGTCACTGAGAATTTTTGCATCTATATCAGTAATACTTGACAGTTTTATTTTTTCTTGTAGTGTTCTTATCTAGCTTTGGTATCAGGATAATGCTGGACTCATCAAATGAGTTTGGGAATGTACCTCAAAGTTTTTTAGAAAAGTTTGACATGGATTTGTTTTAATTCGACTTCAATGTTTGGTTGAATTTCCCAATGAAACCATCTGGTCCTAGCCTTTTTTTTGGGAAATTTTTTATTACTGATACAATCTTTTCACTCATCGTTGGTGTGTAAGGCTTGTCTATTTCCTCATGATTCAGTTTTGCTATTTTTTATTTTACTAGGAATTCTTTTTGTCTAGGGTATCAAACTTGATGGTATATATGTGTTGATGGTCACCTCTCATGAGCTGTGGTATTTTTGTTGCATCAGTTGTAATGTCTCCTTTTTCATTTCTCATTTTATTTGAGTATTCTCTTTTATTCTTCATTAGTATAGCTAAAAGGTTAATTTTGTTTTCATTTCAAAAACAACCTTTTGCATTGATGTCTTCTATTGTTTGCATGGTCTCTGTTTTATTTCTATTCTCATATTTCTTATTTCATTGCTCTGCTACTTGTGAGCTTAGTGGTTTGTTCCTTTGTTTGCTAGTCCCCTGAGAAGTAAGGTTGTTTATTTGTGATCTTTCTTTTTTCATATTGTAGGCATTTGTTGCAATAAAGTCTCTTATTACTGTTTTTCTTGCAGCCCATAAGTTTTAACAAGTTGTGTTTCCATTTGCTTTTAAAAATTTTTTTAAATTTAAAGGGCATTATTGTAAAGCTGTTGTAATTTCCCCCCCAGTTTTATTGAGATATAATTGAACACAGTACTATTTAAGTTGAAAATGCACATTATAATGATTTCACTTCCATATATTGTGAAATTGTTATTGTAGTAAGATTAGTTAACATACATCATCTTATATAGATGCAAGAAAAGAAAAAAAAGGAAAATATATTCTCCTGTGATGAGAGCTCTTAAGATCTACTTGCTGAACATCTTTCAAATATACCATATGGCAGTGTTAACTCTATTCATCATGTTGTATATAACGTTCTCAATACTTACTTACCCTATAACTGCAAGTTGGTACTTTTGGACTTCATCAAATTCTGCCTCTTCCCACTTCCCTCCTCTGGTAACCAAAAATCTGATCTTTTTCTATGAGTGTTTTGTTGTTTTATTTTTTTTTCCCCACATGTAAGCTTGGTCTGACTTCTCTCACTTAGTATAATGCCCTCAAGGTCCATCCATATTGTCACCAATGGCGGGATTTCCTTCTTTCTTATGGCTGAATATTACTCCTTTTTCTAAATATATCACAAGGTTTATATCCACTCATCTGTTGTTAGACACACGTTTTTTCCATGTCTTGGCTATTGTAAGCACTGCTGCTATGAACATGGAGGTGCAGATATCTCTTCAACATAGTGTTTGTAATTCTTTTAATATATTCCCATAGTTTAAAATGCTGGACCATATGGTAGCCCTATTAAATTTTGAGGGTCTTCTCTAGTGTTTTCCATAGAGGCTGAAACAATTTATAAGACAACCAAAAGCACACAAATCATCCATTTTCTCCACATCTTTGCTAGCATTTGCTACCAGATCTCTTGTCTCTTTGATGAATTCCATTCTAACCGTCCTGAGGTGATATCTCATTGTGGTTTTGATTTAATTTCCCTGATGTGCAGTGACGTTGAACACATTTTCATGTATTTGTTGTACATTCACATATCTTCTTTGGAAAAATGTCTGTTGGGGTCTTTGGCACAGGTTTTAATTGGCTTAATTATTTTGTGCTACTGAGTTCTATGATGTATTTTGGATATCAACTCCTTATTTGTTGTAAGGTTTGCAAATATTATTTTTGATTACATAGGCTCTTTTCATCTTGTTGATTATTTATTTTGCTGTGTAGCAGACTTTTAGTTTGATATATTTCCACTTGTTAATTTTTTAAATTGTTGCTTGTGCTTAAGGTATCATCAAAAATAATATTTAAGACCTGTGTTAAAAAATTTTTTATTGTTTTCTTCTAGGAGTTTTATGGCTTCCCGTCTTTACCTTATTTTATTTCTATTTAATTGTCATGAGTGGTGTTAGACAGGAGTCTAGCTTTATTCTTTTGCATGTAACTATGCAGTTTTCCAAGCACTGTTTAATGAAGAGATTGTCTCTCCACCGGGTGTTCCTGACTGTCTTATCAAATATTAGTTCACCTTATATGTATGGGTTTATATCTGGATTCTCAGTTCTATTCCATTGTTGTGTATGCCTTTTTACATGACAATACCATACTATTTACATTACTATAGTTTATAATACAGTTTGATAACATGGAATGTGATACCTCCAGGTTTGTTGTTCTTTCTCATGATCGCATTGCATATACAAGTTCTTTTTTGATTCCTCATACATTTCTCTGTTGTTTTATTCTACTTTAAAAAATGCCATTGGATTTTGATAGGAATTGCATTAAATCCATAGATGGCTTTAGGTGGTGTGGACATTTTAAAAATATTAATTCTTCCAATCATGAACAAGGGATAACTTTACGTTTATTTCTGTCTTTTGCAATTTTTTTCATCAGTGTATTGTAGCTTGTATTGTAGATATCTTTCAACTCCTTAGGTAAATTTATTCCTTATTATTTTATTAGTTTGGATGCTCTTATAAATAGAATGGTTTTCTTTTTTCAGATCATTGTTATTGTTAGTATATAGAAATATGACTGATTTTTGCATTTTAAGTTTTTATTCTGCAACTTTACTGATTATGTTGATTAGTTTTAATAGATTTTTGGTGAAGTTTTTCAGTTTCTATATATAAAATCATGTTATCTTAAAATAGACACATTTTTACTTCTTAATTTCCAATTTTGATGCCTTTTATTTCTCTTCCTTGACTGATTGCCCGGGCTAGGACTTCCATTACTATGCTGAATGAGTGGTGAGAGTGGACTCCCTTGTCTTGTTTCTGATATTAGACAAAAAGTTTCACACTTTCATTTTTGAGTGTGGTTTGAACTGTGACCTTGTCATATTTGGCCTTTTTTTAAAAAAAATATTTACTTTTGGCTGCATTGGGTCCTTGTTTCTGCATGCGGGCTTTCTCTAGTTGCAGTAAGTGGCAGCTACTCTTCATTGTGGTGCGTGGGCTTCTCATTGCAGTGGCTTCCCTTGTTGCAGAGCATGGGCTCTAGGCATGTGGGCTTCAGTAGTTGTGGCACACAGGCTCAGTATTTGTGGCTCACGGGCTCTAGAGTGCATGCTTAGTAGTTGTGGTGCATGGGCTTAGTTGCTCCTTAGCATGTGAGATCTTCCCGTACCGGGGCTTGAACCCATGTCCCCTGCATTGGCTGACAGATTCTTAACCACTGCGCCACCAGGGAAGTCCCGATATTTAGCCTTTATTATGTTGAGTTACATTCATTTTATACCTAACTTAACAAATGCCTTTTCTGTGCCTATTGATATTATATTTTCCTTTGTTCTATTAATATGATGCATCCCATTTATTTGCTAGTATTTATTCAGAATTTTTAAACCTATATTCATCAGTGTTATTGGCCTGTAATTGGCAGTGCCCATTTCAGATTATTTTATCAAAGTAATGCTGGCCTCGTAAATTGAGCTTGGGAGTTTTCTCTCCTTATCCGTTTTTTCTCTTTCTTTTTTGAAGACTTTTAGGTTTGGCATTAATGCATTAAATATTTGGTAAAATTTACCAGTGAAGCCATTTGATCTTGAGTTTTTCTTCATTTGAAGAGTTTTCATTACTGATTTAATTTCCATACTACTAATTGCTTCATTTAGATTTTCTCTTTCTTCCTAATTCACTTTTGATGGGTTGTATCTTTCTAAGAATTTTTTCCATTTATCTAGGTTGCCCAGTTTGTTAGCATGTAGTAGTTCAAAGTAACATGTTATCCTTCTTATCTCTGTAGTGGTGTTGTAATGTCTTCTCTTTTATTTATAATTTTGTTGATGTGGGTCTTCTCTCCTTTTCCTTGGTTAGTCTAGCTAAAGGTTCGAAATTTTATCTTTTAATGAACCAACTCTTAGTATCACTCTTCTTTTCTATTGTTTTCCTCTTCTCTATCACACTGATTTCTTCTGTAATCTTTATAATTTTCTTGCTTCTGCTAATTTTGGGCTCAGTTTTGTCTTTTTCCACGTCCTTGAACAGAAGAGTTAGGTTTTTTATTTGAGATATTTCTTAATTCGAAGGTAAGCATTTGTTGCAATAAACCTCCCTCTTAACACTCCTTTGGCTGCATCCCATAGCTTTTAGTATACTGTGATTCCATCTCAGTTTGTCTCCAAATACTGTGTTATTTCTTCTTAAATTTATTC